>NC_056729.1:1104115372-1104132872 GCF_019279795.1 Protopterus annectens | reverse complement strand
ATTCTCCTGTGGTTTTACATTCTGACCTTGTAATTACATCCACAACCCAATATTTAAATAACACCACAGTTTATATATTGTATATTACACTGGATTTGTATTTCACCATGTTTTGATTGTATTTATGGTTTAATTGTTTAATTGAGGGGATGGGCTTATGACACAATTGTGTTAGTGCACTATATAAACTGCTATTTTTTGGAGGTATGATGTCCCATGAAGGCGAGCAGCTGAGGTAGCAGGAGTAAATTGTTCTGGTGTTATATCCACTACTGTGTGTTGTGTTTTATTTAGTTTCGCAAGAGTGTTTCATCTTGTTTGGATTTATTGTTCTTATAGATGTCTGACAATCAGTTATATTTCTTGATTGCTGCCTAAACGTCTGGGATCATCCCACTGATTTCCCAGGGGGACAGGGTGACAGGCAGCAGATATGGGCTGATTTACTGGACATTCTGGACATATCTGTACAGTTGTGGGGTATGATTCTGTATACAGCCTACTAGCCCAGGATTCGAACCATGGCTGTGTGTGCTAAAAATACAACAGTTCATGTCTCAGTTGAGTGTGCTATTTGGATTTTGTTGTCTGTCTTTTCACTGTTTTCTGTCTAAGTCTCTCTCAGTTGTACTATATGACCTCTTGGGATTACAACAGTCATATACAGACATTCCTACATATTTTATTTATGTAGCACTGTGTGGCAGTGTCGGTAATGCTGCTTAATACAACAGTACTATTAAGTGATTGCAAATCTACATTACCATATGATACCAAAGTAACACATGCAGTCCAGCAGTTAGACCTTATTTGTCTGGCTATTATGCTTTTATTTACATACAACCTATATGAGACTCTTCCTGCCATATGCTCTGGTGTATGCAGTACATGCCTTAAACAATACAGGTTTTATACAGTCAATTAACTTACTACTACTTTTCAATTTATTTCCTATGACAGTACATGCAAGAGTATTACTAACCTGCCTTGCGTCACAACCGCTCCAATCTACATCCATGGGCCTCCTGGTTCATAGCCCACTCACTTGCCACTGTGAAAGACATAAGAGGAATATTTAGCCATACCTATCCATAATATACATGAGCTGGCAATTATTAAACAGGTAGTGGACTGATACTTACAGACGGCTGGGACTTCCCCTGTCCTCCTAGCCTCTTGGATCCACTGATCCAAGAGATCCCCCTTTTGCCGCTTCAGGTCAGCATAGTGATGCCTGACCTGTTCACCAGTTTGGGGTACGCCAGTAGCACTGGTGAGGTCACGGGCGAGATGGTCCCAAGCATCCGCTTTGTATTGGGAACCCTGGTACTGGCCCTGCAGCAGTCTCATGCCATGGTCTTTTACAAGGAGTCCTGCCATGACAACTGGACTCCTGGATGCCCCAGTGCTGTGCCCAAAAGCACATACCCTCTCCCATTCCAGACACAGTGCCTAGAAGGGGAACCTACAACCAGTTATGAGATGTATTCCCATCTGTTGGGTTTAAATAGGGCCAGTTTCCCGCACATTGCCATGATTGGACAGTTTTGAAAAGGCAAAGCTATGGGAAAACCTGCTTACCTAAGGTTGGCATTGCTTAAAGGGGTATACCAATGGGAAGATTGAGTTAGCTGGCCTACACATTGCTTACACCTACTAAGCTGGGCTGTGCAATGCATAGCATTGCTTAATATTTAAGTTGCATTATATTTGCATTGTGGCATTGTTTTATCATTCATTACATGTTATATATGTGTTTGGTATCCATGATTCATGTGCACATACACTGTATGGGGTCCTTGTGTTTATTAGGGGATTTCAACACTTTATTACATTGACACCTCACGTCTGGGCTTAATGCAGTACTCTAGTTCACATATTTATGTCCTGTAGTTACTTATACAATATAAAACTGTATATAGATTCCTTTCACATGTTAAGTTTGTATTTCCTATGGTGAGGATCTGTTTGGTGATACCTCAATTGTATGCACTGCTGCGATGGCTTAGTGGTTAACTACTATGACTACAGTGTACAGGGTCTTTGGTTCAAGACCTGCAAAGGCTGCTTATTTTGTTTCTGGCCAGAACAGCGGCTGATGCATACAGAGTGCTTAAGACACTTTTAAGCAATTGTAAGTGGGTTTGCGTGGGTTTGTGTGAAAGTAAGCAATGCTAACCTCTGGTTAACTATGCGTACAGTGAGTTAGCTTCAGTATTGCTTAGCTTATGTGCGCATTGCTTACCCCTGTGAAAATGAGCTTAAACCTGCTTACTGCTGCTTAAATATGTTTACTCCTGCTTACTACTGGATAACCATGCTTAATCTTGCTTACTAGTGCTTACAGCAGCTTACCACAGTACTAATTTAGACAGTAATGTCTAATGGTTCTTGGGCAGGTGGTAGATTTGGCACCTGTACAGATTATATTTATCATTCATTACACATTTTACCTTCCATTTGTATCCCTGATTCCTGTGTACATATACTGTATGGGGCACTTGTGATTATCTGTGGACTTTGCAATATTATGACAATGACACCTCACATCTGCATTTAATGCAGTACTCCAGTTCACAAATATATGTTATGTTGTAGGTTATGCAACAAAATAAATTGATCATACAGTGATATGACATGGACAATGGATTTTACTGGAGTGGGACTCAAACCGGGAATGACTGCTCGTAAGGCGAATGCTCTGCCCACTACACTATTGCTGTACTGCCTCATTTGCATATATCTTGCATTTTATCCTCTTGTGCCATTTAAGCTGCATTAACCGTAGCTAAGTGATGGGCAAACCCATGCACCTACAGTTAAATTTGGTCTGTTTCGAGTCTTCATATTTAGATGTTATAACTACTGCTCTTGTACACATGGGGGGGATGTTGCTGGGGGTATGCATACACCTATGAGTGGTCTCACTCATTCTTGCTCCTGCACTGCTGTTTTTAATTGCAGGGGCATGTATATTTTGAGAGCTCTGCTCCCAGATATGCCCCCTGCACTCGTACATGCTCCGTGTCCGTTTAGGAGCTCAGGTAGTGTGCCTTCATTACTATGCATGGCGCGTTGCCATACTGCTCCTAAACGGCCACTTCCATGCAGGACTAAGCTAGTCCTGCATGGGAGGATAGTGAATCCAGGGGTGTTTTTCTGATTCATATGGCACAAGCATCTGAAATAAAGTGGTTTAAGACCTTGTTTTGATGGATGTAATTGTTGGCTTGAGTTTTTATTAGCATTTTATATTTATTAATGACTGGTATCTCACGCCATTTTTATTTCAGACTTTTTAAATATATAAGAAAACTCTGTTTGTGATTCTCGGTTTTTGTCCCTTCTTATGATTTTGTCCACAATTCTTGTGTTAAGGTGCTAAGAGTTTGTTTTTTTTAAAAACACTCAGATGAGGTATTCACAGCAAAGTAGCTACAGCTGTTGGGCAGGTGTGGAGGGTGTCTGTGGATGAAAGTAACTTATACTCTTGTTTGCTCAGTTTAAATAGTCTAGCTTGGCAGCACTAGTGAATATTTGTGTGAAATAAGTTGAAATATAATGTGTTTCTATGAAACAAACGTGAAATACATTGCACCCATAATCATTTATTTTAATCATAATCATACATCTGAGGTGTACGCAGTCAACAGTAAGACTATCATTTCTGGGAATAGGAGCTGAGTGTTAATGAGAATAGCTGACTCTGGCTGCTGTGTTCAAGATAAATAGTCAACAGTCTGGCTTTTCAAGACTAGTGTGCATTTGTGTAAAACAAGTTGGAATACTTCACTGTAATCATTTTTATCACAATTAGCCATGTGGGATATACACATTTGAGTGTCTATAATTGATGAGTATGGACATTTGATTGACTATAATGACAACAGTTTGAATATGCCTAAATCAATATACGATTGTTCCAAAATGTGTGTTGGGGGCCCATTGTTTGAAAACTGCTCAGGACCCAATGTGCACATAATCTACTACTGTGAACTGCCAGGCTTTAATGAATGCATGTAGAAAGTTGGAATTAATTATTTATTTTACTTCTCAAAGAATCATGGAGTGAGACCCTCTCATCCATGGAGCATTCCTGACTTAATGGGGGTATTGCATTAAATATCTCTGAACTAGTAACTGATTTTTTAAGCACTCCCTGTCTTATTCTATATGCTAATACCCAGAGTAACCAAGTACATGTTAGATATTTGTCTGAGGCTAATTCCCTTTCCTCTAATCCATACTGGTATAATTTTTTAAATCTTCTACGCATATTATTTTTTATTTCATGTTGATTGTGGATAGTAGTGTTTAAGCCCATCTTGAGTGCTGATATTACACTTTCATTACATCTCTCAGCTGCAGGCGTGTGAGAAATCTTGCAGATTTTTGCCTTCTAGTTAAAATAAAAGGATCTCCACCTCTCCCATTTTTCATGAAGTCATGTATTAGAAAGACATGTATTGTTATTTTAACTATTTAGTATTGTACAGTGCAATATATTTTGTCATCCTCTAGGCTTATGATCTTTTGTTGCATTTCATAGTTTTCTTGTATGTTTGTCTATATGTATACTTCCTAAATTATTTCTTACTTTAAAACTCCGACTTAGCTACCAAAGTCAGTTCATGGTCCTTTTCAGTGGCCCAATATTTTTTACCCAGACTATCATCTGAAGCTATTTATTTTCTTTTTTTTTTTAATCTTTTTATTGAAATAAAGTTACAAATCCAACAGATGACAACACCAAACATACCAGACTAACAAAAATACAGATAGCTGAACCCAAACAATAAATCAAATAACTATATACAAATCTCATCTAAACCCTGACCCTGAAAAGTTCAAGTCAATTTTATTATTTACAAACAATATATTATTACAGTAAAATATGTTCAAATATTTGCTTCCAAAAATCCTTTATTTTCGGCTGCTGGTTCCATATATACAGAAAGTATTTATGAGCATAAAGTTGTTTTCTAGCTATCTGTTTGAATCCTTCCCATGACAATCCCCTCCTATTTTTCCACTTTAAAGTAATATAGTATTTGATCAACATGAAAATAGAAATGAGGATCCGAATTTCATCTTTGTGTAACCCTGGAGGGGGGATATGGAGAAGAGTAAATTTCCATGATAAGGTTGTTTTTTCATATCCCATTTTCTCTAAGTTGACCCTAAGCACACACCATAACTTATATGAGCATTTGCAGCTTCAAAATATGTGGATTAAATCTGCCATCAGATTAGGGCAGTATTCACAATATGCGGGCATATTACAAAACAATTTGTTTAGAACTGCAGGTGTAAAGTAAGCATTATTTAATATCATAAATTGTGTATATTTTAATTTTTGAAGGGGGATATATTTATAATACTTCTGAATAGCTTGGGCAATGCTATTATTAGTAATCTGAGGGTCCTGTTTCATCCAGTAGTTAGCACAAATGCATTCTTTGTTGTATTTAATCTCAATAATAAATTTATAGGCATTTGAGATCATTTTTTCTTTGCGGCAAAACAAATCAATCAGGGTTATGCAAGTGGAGATATCTGATGGTGAAATTGAATGATCTTCCCATAATTTATTATACAGCTCCTTAATTTGTCTTAATATAATTGTAAATTTAGCCTTAAGATTTAATTTTTCCCTCATGGTAGTTATTGAGTCCTGTTTGAATGTTAGAAAGTCAGCAATGGACATATCCCTCAATGGTGGATATTGATCCAAGTTAATCATTTTATTATTAAGCCTAAAATTGGGGTTCAGATAAATGGGTTGGAGTGTCATAAAGGCGGGTGTTAAATTCAAAGATTCAAAAAGTTTTTGTATAATTGTAATTTTATTTTTTATGTATTTATGTAATTTGAATTTCTTCATATTTTCCACAGATAAGAAGGGTATTACTTTCGGATTAAATTGTAATGAACTAATATAATTATGGTATAGTTTCGCCCAAGTCAGGAACCACCTAGAGGATTCTTTAGAATATTCAACCATCTTGACTAATCTACCACAGGTAATAATATCATAGTATAGTTTCAGATCTGGTAGACCCATACCTCCTTTTCCTTTAGGGTATGTTAATTTATGATAACTTATTCTTATTGACTTGGGGTACCATAAAAATTTTGAAAATTCTTTATATGAATTCTTAAAGAATTTGTTTTGAATCGGAATGTTAGTTGCATTAAAAACATACAATAGTCTGGGAGGTATATTCATTTTAACAATAGCTACTCTGGATAGAAAAGGAAGTTTAAGATGTGTCCATCTTTCAAGATCTCTTTGTATACTTGTCCATAAATTTTTAATATTTTCCTGATAAAATTTGTACTCATCTTGATAGAAAGAGATTCCTAAATAATGTAATTGATCTTTACCTTTGATTCTTTGTGGGGTGAATATTGTAGGAAGTTGTGTGAAATTATTAACAGGAAATATTACAGACATCCATATTCATTTTATAATTGGAAAATTTGGAGAATGTTTCAATAGATGTTATAATTTTCCCTAAATCTGAACTGGGAGTAGAATAATAAAGGTTTAAATCATCTGCGTAAGCTGAAAATGGGATTTTAGTATTGAATAAATCTGGTATATGATGGAAGGTACTCTGATTTATTAATAGAAAAAGAGGCTCTATGAATATATTAAACAAGAGAGGTGATAGAGGACACCCTTGTCTTACCCGATTATTAATCCCAATCCTAGAAGAGAAATTTCTATTAATTTGTAATATCATGTAAGCACCCTCATATAGGGTTTTAATATAATGAATAAATCTGATAGGGATATTACATTTTTGGAGGGTAGCAGAAAGAAAATATCTATTTATTCTGTCGAAAGCTTTAGATGCATCTATGGCTAGAGAGTAAATAGGGATTTTTTTAATAGATGATAGCGAAACCATGGCATCCAGAGTAAGAGTTTGATCCACCGTTTGTCTATGATTAATGAATCCAGATTGTTCCGGTGAAATAATGTTTGCAATGATAGGTTTAAGTCTGTTAGCCAGAATTGTCGCCATGATTCTCATATCAAGATTAATAATAGAAATGGGTCTGTAGTTTTGCGGATTCTTCAAATCTGAATTGGGTTTGGGCAGAAGAACAGTTCTGGAAGCATTCAAGTGGGGATCAATAATTCCAAATTGTGTGATATGATTAAGTAGGTTAAATAGAATAATGGAAATTTTAGGGATGAAACATTTATATAGTTCAGCTGAGAACCCATCTGGTCCTGGAGCTTTATTAATTTTTAAACTTTTAATAGCTCTAATAATCTCTTTTTGCGTAAAGTTTGCTTCTAATTGTTCTTGTTGTTCTTTACTGATTATGGGGAAATTCAGTTGGCCAAGGAATGAATCTAATTCTAATTCAGAATATGAGTGTGAAGGAGGGTTATACAAATCAGTGTAAATACTTTCAAAAACTTTAATTATCTGTTGAATGCCATTATATTTTTTATCCTGGAATGTAATTTCAGTTATTAAGGGTATATGCTTATGTTGGTTAATTAGCCTTGCAAGAAATTTGGAGGGGAATTGGGCCCATTCCGAGAAGTTGGCAATATTTTTAATTTCCTGGAATGATAATGATTCAGCCTGGATTGCCATAAGATTTTCTTGCAATTGTGAAACCCTATTATCCAATTCCATAGAATAATTCTGTTGTAATTCAGCTTCCAGCTTCTTTAATTCCTGAATAATATTATTTTCTTTGCTAAGAGCTTGCTTTCTATGAAATGCAGCTTTATTAATTAGTATACCCCTGATTTCAGCTTTAATTTCCTGGAATGATAATGATTCAGCCTGGATTGCCATAAGATTTTCTTGCAATTGTGAAACCCTATTATCCAATTCCATAGAATAATTCTGTTGTAATTCAGCTTCCAGCTTCTTTAATTCCTGAATAATATTATTTTCTTTGCTAAGAGCTTGCTTTCTATGAAATGCAGCTTTATTAATTAGTATACCCCTGATTTCAGCTTTCGTGGAAGCCCATAAAATATCTATCGGCATTTTGTCTTTGAACATACTTTGTATACATTTGTCAAGTAATGCCTCAATTTCTTGAAGAATATCATCTTTTTTAAGTAAATTAGGGTTTAAATGCAACATTATATATTTATTTTTTGGGGTGTATTTTGTTGTCCAGTCAATGGTCAAAGTAATCCTGGAATGATCTGAGAAGAATCTAGGTTCAGTATGTAACGCTAATTTATATTCAAGAAAGATGTCAGAGATCAGGAAGAAATCCAGCCTGGACCAACTTTTGTAACACTGAGAAAAAAAGGTAAACCTATTAATGGGAGTCTGATGCATTTGAAGAGAGAAAGGGTCAAATAAATTAAAATCTGATTTAATTTCCGCTATTGTCAAAGTTGCATGTTTGTTATAATTAGCTTTAGTGCTGGTTCTATCCGTTACTGGGTCTTGGACGGTGTTCCAATCGCCCCTTATAATATAGTAATGATTGGGAAATGAGGTTAAGATTTTATATATGTCCATTAGGAAATTTTGTTGATAAATGCAAGGAGCATAAATATTAATTATAAGAATTGGTTTGTTTAGATAGTTAATTCTGGAGACAAAATAACACCATCTGCCATCTGGATCATTGCCCTGTTTAATAATATCATGAAGGAAGGTTTTTTTAATAATAATTGCCACACCCTCTTTATTAATTTTATTACCTGCGCTTATAACCGCTTTGATCCATCTTCTTTTTTGAATGTTAAACCATTGTTCCTTTAACATATGAGTTTCCTGTGCCATAATAAAGTCTAAATTAGTTTTATAGATTATGTGTAAGAAAAGTTTCCGTTTTTTTTCAACCTGCAGCCTTTTAACATTCCATGAAGCTATTCTCCACATGAAGTTCTTATCTCATGATCAAGTATCTTATATTCTATATAGAACCAAGTATGTATAGGCTGGACCTTTGGAAGCAGGAGAATTTTTCCAGGGTGACGATGGGATGCTCTTCCTGTCTTATTCCCGTGCCTATCCACAATCTCCCTTGACCCAGAAGAGTATGGGATATTGATATTTGAATTAACAAGACATATTAGTATGTAATAATATACCATCCATATTACTTTAAAAGAAATACTAACAAACACTGAAATATATCCCATATAAAAAAACCTAAGTCTCCCGAGTGTCGGAAGCTTACCAATCCTAATAAACTAATTCTGACCCCCATACCTTAGCACCTATTTACTGTTGTGAGATCTAAATGTATTTTCTGAATTTTTAGTTCCTATGTAATTATAAACCCATTATGCACATAAACATAATCATAATAATTAATCTTTATGATACTTTCTAATTTGTAACTATAACACATTATAGCTTTTGAGCTACAAAAAGAGTTTATATAGTTATTACACGGCAATTATAATTATACAATTTCAAGCTACCTAAGGAATTACACCCCCACTTAAAAAAGGTTTCATTTATGAAATCATCAAAAACATTGACATTGTGAGTTAACCTAGTTAACTCCTAGGGGATCCACATCCAAGTCTAATAAAAATTAGCAGGCTAAATTATACAAAGGTATATTGAGTCTAGAGATGAGTACCAGCAGCTCTTTAAAAGCATACTATAGGATTATATCTTCCTATATAAAGAAGTACATTGCTTCAAATTTAACAAGACCAGCACTTCAACTCCACACATTTCCAGTTCAATTGATCTTTTAATGATGTTAGAAAGAATGTGTATTTATGTTCAAAGCAATAAGATACCAATGGTCTAGAAAAATTGCGTCATTTGAATAAAAGCTCCTGTGCCAAAAAGTGTAATACCTTTTCTTTACAAATTGATGGACCAGAGCAATACATCAAAGATAATTACATCGCATTGGCCAGTTTAAAATAGCGCTCCTGACCCCTTTCCAGTATATGTGACATAATGTCTCCAAATCATAACCTGTCCATATATAGGCTCTTAACTATATAGCACTGTACAAGAATCAAAAAGTATATTATATCCATGAAGCTTGCATTGCAAAATTGAGTCGCTATTTCACAAGAGCCAATGAGTTTAAGGTTAAATAATTACAAACAGACTCGAACATTAAATGTTAGAATGAGATCCCTGCATCTTTCTAAGGGATTGGGCTAGCCCAAAAACATCTTAACAGAATCTACACCCTCTCAGAATAAAAACTAACATAAATAGCGCAAATACCATTGCATTGGCTCAAAACCAAGGTTAAAATACATAATGTGATATAAAATAGTATTGATGAACAATATTTTACAGACAAATATAACAAGAACAAATGCATACTTGAATCTTCCGATCTGAATGCCAAGAACAAAATACTGTCACCAGATAAAAAGTCAAATTATTGCCTGTAAATTGTATATAACATGCAATAACAAGTAACAAATAACTCTATCCAAGCTTTTTGTAGACTTCTTGATATAACAGATATTGTAAATAACCATTTGCAATTAAACGCTAAAGGCATCTAAAGCATGAGAAGGTAACTAATGTTTTACAGAGTTTGCAGACCTGAGTCAGCATTTGTAGCTTATCTACTTGGATTTATAGTTTGATGAACCAGATCCAATAGTCGATCGATCTCCTGAGTCCTCTACGAAGAAACGCAGTGTCTTGAACGCTCCGATCACAAATTTGAAAAGTAAGCTTGGATTTCTACCCTATTCCATTAGCGGAGCTCTATATGACTTCAAGAAGACAGATGAAGTAAATTAAGTAATATATCTTTAAAAAAACAAAGGATCCTGAGAAAAACAGAGGTCAGAGTGTATTTACTCTGACCTGCAGTTCCTGCATGTATGTACTTGTAGTTCGCTATGCCCTAACAACAACGTGGTGGGAAGAGGCCAAGAAATTTGGACTTACCATTTAAATAAAGGTATGAACAGGGCACAAAAAATTCATAGAATAAACGAACCTTGGTGAAACCATTTCAAATGCGCCGAGATAGTGATTTTACAGATATTTCAGCATGTAAACAAATTGTCAATTGTTCATCCTGCCATTACTTGCTTGATTCTGATTCCGGATTGACTTTAAATACTTTCATGAAAGTAGCTGCTGCTTCGATGTCATCATTGATCGAGTATTTGTTTCCTTGGAATGAGAAAACCAGTGTATTGGGGTATTTCATCTGAAATTTCACATGCTTGTTAATTAGAAATGCACAGAATGGAGCCAGTTTTTGTCTTTGAAGTTTAATTTGGGGAGGTAAATCTTGTGATAGAGATATTTTTGTGCCATTCCAGTCAACATATTTTTTATTTTTGGCCACCTTCAGTCGTTTATTTACATGTTGAAAGTTAAGTATTTTGGCATATATGATTCTTGGCTTGCTTTGTACCAGAGAAAACCTCAAGGCTCTATGGGCTCTTTCGATTGTGATTTGTTTAGCTTCTAACTCATTACCCAGGAAAAGTGAAAAAATTGCAGTTAAGGATTCTGGAATCTTGTTATGCTCCACAGATTCAGGGATACCCCTTATGACAATATTATTACGTCTAGATCTAGCTTCAAGGTCTAAGATTTTCATGTGCAACTCTTGTATAGATTTTGTATTAGAGTTGGTTTCTTTTTGCACAGACTCTATTTTTAAATCCTGGTCAAAAATTATTGTTTCAATTTTGTCCATCCTTGTAAGGATCTTTTCTATAGAGTTACCAAATGATTGAAGCTGGACAGAAAGATCCTGTATTGAAGCCTGTATAGGTTGTAGCGCTGCTCTTAAATCATCTAGGTTGGATGATTCTGTTTTATTTTTAGCTGCAGGATTGCTGGCCTCCTGTGATTTATTAATTCTAGCTCTTTTGGATATAGTATTCTTTTCAGGGGATGCAATTGTTGAGAATTTAGCTTTAGTGGTTTGGCTTTCCATTTGCTCTGCTTCTTGTGACATTTTCTCCGTGCCTCTTATGGTATATTTAGTATTTATTCTTCAATTTTGTTCCAGAGCTGTGTTGGCCTAGCATCAAATATGTCCAGAGAGGCACATGTGGCACAGATAGTTTGTCTAATCTGCTTCAATCCTCTGGATTCTTGGTTCCCCCGGAGTTTATTGCTACACTCAATGCAAAGGTATTATTTTAATTTATGATCTTCACCGATATTGCTTAAGAAGATATTTATCGCAGCCCGAGTAGTAAGAAAAACATTAGTTGAGTTGCCAAGCTATGGGATAGCACTGCTTACAGGACGGCAGCCATCTTAGTTCCCTCTGAAGCTATTTATTTTCTGATTTAAGAAGCAGGGAATCTAATGTCTATGTAGGTTTGTATTTGTTTGCATAAAGGTGGCTAAGTTCTAGCAGGATTATGCACTAATCTGACAGGAAACCGGTCTTATGCTTACCTTCCCCTCACTTCATTTACTAGCTTCCTTTCCAGGAATCAATATTCTAATCTGCTAGCTGTATTAATTTAGGGCCTATAAAGGTATAATTACTTACTACAGGAAAATTAGCTGACCAAATGACAATGACATGGAGGTCCGAAATATACTGATTCAAGCACTGTGTAGTCTAAGATAATCTGAGCTGTCATGATGGGGTCTTGTACATAATAGGGCCAGGATTATTATTAAAACCACCCCTATAACTGTAGGATCACCATGGGTCATTTCAATCTGCGTTGTAATAGAAAAACAAGTTTTGTTGCTGTTCTTCCTTATAAACTATTGGTTCCCAAAATTACCCAGTAATGTATTTCCAGAATTGGTTGTAACCTTAATAATTAACCCTCTTCCTTTGTTGCTTCTGAATAAGAATGTTTCCCACAATTCATTCTATTGCCACAGGATGCCCTCTAATGGATACTGTTTCAACTGATTTCTTGGGAAAAAAAAGCTATATTAGCTCTTAGTTTATTAATTCTGTTTATAACAGCCCTTGTCTTTTGGGCCACACAAAACCTTCTAATATTGCAGGTTAATAATACAGTGGACATTTGTGAAACATGGTTATCATTAACTTGAGCAACACTTACATGTTGTTTACTCCTAACAGATTTGGTTCCATCTATGGTAATTAATGTCTTGCAGGAAAGGGTGTAGGAGGTATAAGCATCTGGTATAAAAATAAAACAAAAGCTAAATGACTGACAATGTCACAGTGACAGGACAGGCATTGAAAAGATAACTTAAAGTGCATCAACCTAATATTAGTACTACAAACGCCACAGAAAACTGTGATACACTCAAGCTAGGTTTATGAAATCCATGAAAAAAGGATGATTAGAACAGATGCTTGGAAACAAGGAATGAAACCAACTTCTTGATGAAGCAATTACAATGTATATGTCTTCTTCCTCAATTTAGAACTCCTGTAGTGAAATGGATGAGACTTTTAGCAAATGTGAAGAAAAAATGATGCTATTTTATCTGAAACTAGTATGATCAAAAACATTAATAACACAAAATCTCTGGTCCTATTCTAAATTGTTAGTTCTATACACAAAATAAAAAAATTCTTATACTAATAGGTTCATGGGTAGGTACTAGGCTATTGGCCCTAGGGCCTATATAAGCCTAGCAAAAAGGTACCCTGGCTTTCGTTACCCAAGAAAATTATTTTCCTGTGCCCCTGTTGAGCAGAACCACAGAAGTGATCCTGGGGTGAATTTCCTATTTCCCATCCAATCATCAACATTTTTCTTGAAGAGTGCTAATGAGGAGCTTTGTTTGATATAGATAGGTAGTTTGTTCCAGAGTATGGGAAGTCTCTGCGACAGGAATCTATCCCTCCAGCATGTTCTGTTTATTGTGGTGACAAGGTTTAGGTCCCTAGAGTGTGTAGCTCGGAGGGGTTGGTATTTCTTTAAGTGGAGCATGTCCAGCAGCTCTGGGTTTGACATAGCTTTGTATCTTAGGCAGAGATCGCCTCTGAGTAGGCGATATTCAACAGAGTAAAGCTGGAGGTTTTTGAGACGGTCTGCATATGGCATCTGTTTGAGGCCGATAATTCTCTTTGTGAGGTATTTCTGCTGCCATTCCAGTTGTTGTAGATGTCTTGTGAGGTACATGCCAAAAGGGGTGTTGTACTCTATAATGGGTTTAATGAGTGATGAGTAGCGGGGAACAATGACCTCTTTTTTCCTGGATGAGAAACCTTTTGTGATGAGATGTGCCATGTAGAAGGATTTCCTGACTATATATATATAAAATAAATGGACAAATAACTTTAATTCACCAAAAATTAAGTGCTTTCTTTTTTTTATCGATAAAACAAATGTCATCAGACTAATTGCAAACTCCATTTTTATCTGATTAGAAAACAAGTCATGTGTGTATTATTACTGCTTCATCTGTTAGAGACAGAAGTGCTGACTCAGTTAAATATTTGCGGAGTTAAAATTGCATCTATTGGTGGGTTGAGAGGCATTTTTGTTTCATATTTTATTTAAGTTAATGGCTTGTTGTTTTTACTGGACCTTTGATTTTAGTCCTATATACAGTGAGTTCAAAACAATTCTACCAAGTAATGTCAACCTGTGCAAAGTTACAGAAGCATCTCTGCTAGCATGGAATATGGGGAACAGTTTGATTGCTACCAAAGTGACTTTTCTCAGAAAAGTAATTTTCCCATGTTGATGTACGAGTATTTTTCATTTACAAGCCAAGTCTGTCTTCTTGGTGAGTCAGACTAAGGAGTAGGAACATTCCAGTTAACTTATAAAAAGTAATAGATGTGCCCTCATCCTTAGCAGAGCTCTCAAATGATATATTTGTGTAAGATGCACGCAAATAGGGAAAGACACACTGGTTAGGAGCAAGTTAAAGACCAAAGTATTAAGTTATAACTTTATGGTCTCATGAAAGAGGACACTAATCTTTTATATGATGAATGACCTTGTGCATGGAGAATGATCAGAAGGATGAATTGTATTAAGAACTGTATCTCTTGCTGAAGAAATGACAAAACTAAACCATTCAAGATTTTGCTTGGAGCAAACCATAATGACCCAGTGGAATGCAAATTCCAATACAACTCATTATGGGGAATAAAATGCAAGCATTTGGGCTAAGAACTTTCAAGTGAAATGATCCAATACTTATCTTAGGTTAGCTTCTCATCCTGAATTTTGGGTATCTGCCAAACCTGCAAGTCAAGTGGCTGATGGTTTTGAAGTTTGACTCACATTCTCCTTTTTCCATTTCTATTGTCTTCAGTACTGAGTGGTCCAGAACTGATGAAATCTATGCAGCTCTTCATTGTGGTTGGTTAAAGTTTGTGGTTCCAATAAAGCCACAAATAAGTTGCAAAGGAGAATCTCTGTTGTAGGGACTTTGGGTTACTGTTGCTTCTTGAGGAAAGGTATTTGGTGATTTGTGGTTCTGGTATGTATGTGCCATTATTATCAAACTTTTTGTGACTTAGTCATTGATGTTGGTTGCACCACTCTACTTTTCTTATTGCCTGTTATTAGAGCATTCCTGTTGGTGGTGTATTCTTTAGAAATATGACAATCTGATGTTCTATTGGACAAGCCAAAATTTCTGATCACTGGTTTAGCTACCGAGTGGAGCTTAGCCTTAATCCACGGCATAGCCAGAAAAATACAGCTGTACTGGGAGGGCATGGGTTTAACATCTGTGAGTAGCTAGTGTAAAAGGCTTCCATTTTTATTGAGAATAGTGCTGTATTCTAAAATCACTCTAACACTACTTTGTCCCAGTCCCCTTCAAGAAACACATTACACAGAATGACATTTGACAACCTTTATTAAATTTCCATAAACATAAATGTTACTCAATATTCATTTTAACCAAACATGATACAGATGAAATAACATCCATGTAACATTATCTTAGGACAGGCTTAGGACAGGACAGCATAAACCTGCTCATCCTGATCAGTAAGCAGCATCCATACCTTCACTCACCTACTTATGAAGCAGCGTACCCGTTCACTTCCGTTTATCGGTACTTATCAAGCAGTGTAACCACTCACTTTCATTACCATTTATTGCATTATACCATCAAACAAATTAGCAGCTTCCTCCTCTTACTTATGTACTTGTCAAGCAGTGTAACCACTCACTTTCCTTTCCCAACTTATTGAATTGACCATCCAGCACCAGAGAGGGAACAGAAGAGGGCAAGCCTGCCCCTCTTCTCTGCATTGTCCAAACTAAACATAACCACATCCCAACTAATAAAAAGAGGAAGGGAGGGCGGGTAGCAGGTTCATGCCAAAATGTGACTCCTAATCCTGTTACACTTGCCTAACATCCTTTAAGCCCCTCCCTACCCCTACCTCACTTCCTCCCAAACCTCATCCATTCCTATTTAACCCTATTCTACCCCTATCCTCCCAAATCCTGCAACTCTAACTAACCCCCCCCCACCTTGAAGATGTCCCTGGACAAAATGGTCTGTTCCAGACCTCATTTCTCCTATGCATACACTACCTTCTGCTTCTCTAAATTTTCAAAAGATCTCCTATATATTGTTGAAGATGAGGCATCTAATGATATATTGCCTCAGAACATTAAGGTTTCTCACTCTTGGACTAATCTTGTATGCATTTTTCTATTATTTCTTAACAAAATTCTTCATCCTTTTTTTTTTAATGAGGCTAACTAGGTCTTTCTCCTTCACTCTCTCAGGTACACCAATAAATCTGAGAGTTTTCCTTCTTACCTGATTTTCAGTATATTCTATTTTGTTCTCAAGTCTGAGTAAAATGGTTTGAATTTTCTGTACATCTACAAAGTACGTGGCATTAAGGATCAGCTACTTCCAACTTCTGTTCTGCTTACTGCTCTTCAGTTGTGCTCAGTTTAGTTTCATGTCATACAGATATATTCCTTATGTGCTGAATATCTTACACAATAATTTGAAGCATAAATGTTAGAGCATCTGTGCTGTTTCAGACAGCCCATAAATCATCACTGCATGATTGCCCCTCAGTCAGTATCCCGGGAAACTCATGGCTTTTGAATTTCTGTTACATGACAAGAAGATAAAAGTAAGTTTTAATAATCCAGAGTAGATGGTTTGAAATATTATTAAAACTCCAGTTACACTAAAGCTTTAGAGTACTCCTGGTACAATCCAAAGTAGAAGTTTACCCTTTTAAAGCAAGTATTTATGAGAAGAGAAGACAAACTCTTAAAAGTTACTACTACTTAACTGCGTGTCCCAGTGCTCATGCACATGATGATGCTGTAGCTGTAACTTAAAAACAGTTATTATAGATGCAAAGGAAGGCCAACTCGAAGAAGAATTCACAAAAAGATTTCCTCAGTCTGTCACTGTTTGCTAAGGACTGCAAGGACTGAAAGATTCACATGACAATGAGCTCCTATTATGCTAAATTCCATTAAAGATGTGTACTGAAATTATTACAGCTCACATCAAATATTACCATATATGAATCCTCCTAATAGTAGCTGAACCCTAGTCAGACATAGTAAACAAAGCCACATGAAACACAACTCAGAGTACCTGAAATTCAACATGCACGGTCATATTCATTCAGC
>NC_056729.1:1103442872-1103495372 GCF_019279795.1 Protopterus annectens | reverse complement strand
GTGTACACAACTGTACTATGTTCTTCGTGTTTCACTGTTGCAGTCATTACATTTGGGTAGAATCCCAAAGCTATGGTTGGAAGGCTGGAGCTAAACAGCATTAGGTGTGGCTATAAGGCCCAGTAGCACTGCAGTGGCAAAGCCGGCCCTGGACTTAGAGTAAAGAGGCAAACGGTAATGCTTTGTAAAGGTGTGAACAGAACTCCAAGTAGCAGCCTCTAGAATGTCTTCGGTTGGTACTCCTCTGAGAAAGGCTGCTGAAGTAGCTGCAGCTTTGGTGGAATGAGAACTAATGCCCTTGGGCACAGGTTTACCATGGTGTAAGTAGCAGAAACAGATGCAGTGGCTTATCCACTTTGGAATTGTCTGCTTTGAAATAGCCTTTCCTTCTGATCCTGCAGCATATGACACTAGTAATTGATCAGTATTTCTTACAGCTTTAGTCCTGCTCAAGAAGAATCTTAGCTGTCTGTGTACATCCAAGGAATGCAGAATTTTCTCCCCTTTGTTCTGCGGATTTGGATAAAAAGTTGGCAGATGAATTGTTTGGTTAAGAGCCACACTGGAAACCACCTTAGGAATAAAAGTAGGATTTGTCCTCAGAGACACCCTGCCTGGGTAAAATATGATAAAATGTTCTACAGCCATGAGGGCCTGTATCTCTGAAACTCTTCTTGCTGAAGTAATTGCTAGTAACAGGGCTGTCTTCCATGATAAGAACTTTATATCAGTGGTAGCAGCTGGTTCAAATAGTGGCAGGGTGAGCTCTTCCACCACATAATTGAGGTCCCATGCAGGTAATGGTGATCTTCTAGGAGGCCTTAAATATTTGGGTCCTCTAAGATACTGCTTTATTAAAGGATGAGAAAGGATTGGTGGCTCTGTATTGTAATGAGCCAAAATGCCAGAGGCATGGATTTTGATTGATGAGAAAGATAGGCCTTTGTCAAGCATCTCAGTCAAGTATTGTAATATCCGAGGAATATGTGGTTCTGATGTATCAGTTCCTTGTGCTTGATTCCAAGCACAGAATCTCTTTCATATTTCAGCATAAGAGTTTCTAGTACTAGGCCTTCTGGCTTCCAAAATGACATCTATCACAGCTTTACTGACAGGTGCCGTTTGTATGATTACATGATTAGCCATGCTGCCAGGTTCAGAGTCTGTAATTGATTGTGCAGGATCTGATTGTTTTGCTGGGACAGTAGTTGCGGTCTTTGAGGCAAGGTCCAAGCTGGGTATTGAGAAAAGTTCCTTAGGATTGGGTACCAGTGTTGGCGGGGCCAATCAGGGGCAATTAATATCATCTTTGGCTTCTCTTGTCTGACTTTTAGGAGGACCTTGGGTAGAAGAGGCAGAGTAGGAAAGGAGTAAACTGATAGGTTTTTCCAACTGAAGGATAGAGCATCCACTTTCCATGCTTGTCTGTGATAAGTCCTTGTGCAGAATCTTTTCAACTGATAATTTTGAGGAGAGACAAAATGATCTATATCTGGGCTCCCCCATTTCTCTGTTATCATGCTGAAGACTTGTGGATTTAGTTTCCACTCGTGAGGATCCATAAGGTTTCTGCTTAAATCGTCTGCCAGGGTGTTTTGTTTTCCTGGCAGGAATTGAGCTTGAAGATGTACTTGGTAGGTCAAAGCTGTGTCCCACAGTGCCATGGCTAATCTGCAAAGGGGGTATGAGTGTGTGCCCCGTTGCTTGTTTATATACCACATGACTGTGGTGTTGTCCGTCTTTATCAGTAATTGCCCTGGATGAAGTAAGCCCTTGAAGGCTGTTAGGGCATTTTGAACAGCTAGCATCTCTTTCTGGTTGATATGTAGCTGCATTTGTTTTGGTGCCCATATGCCCTGAATACATCTTCCTGCCATGTGGGCCCCCGAGGCATAATCTGATGAGTCTGTTGTTAAGGTTTGGCTGGCAGGGGGTAGAGTGAAGGCCTGTCTCATATTTTGGTGACAGGCCTTTGCCCACCACAGAAACTCCTGTTGCAGGCAGGGAATGACAGGAATCATTGTTTCCAGACTGTGTGAATGTTGACTCCATAAACTTTTTAGGTACCATTGAAGTTTCCTCATATGCAGTCTTGCATATGGGATTAGTGGGATGCAGGATGCCATGTAGCCCAGAGCCTGCAGAATTTGTCTTGCAGAAGACTGTGCTTTTGTTGCCATCAGTTTGAAGTAAGCAGTCAGTTGCCTTTGCTTGTCTGGTGTGAGGTAAGCCATCTGGGCAGTTGTATTCAAGCTTGCACCCAGGAATGTAATCTTTTGAGAGGGTACCAGTTTTGATTTCTTTTCGTTTATTGTGTACCCTAGGCATGTTAGAAGCCTTTTCACAAACGCCAGGTGTCGAAGAAGAGTGTCCTTGTTCTCTGCTTGAATGAGACAGTCGTCCAAGTAAGGATATATTCGTATACTTCTTTGTCTTGAAAATGCAATTACTGGTGCCAGGCACTTTGTAAAGACCCTGGGCGCAGCAGATAAGCCAAAGGGCAGTGCAGAGAACTGGTAATACTTTAAGCCAGCCTTGAATCTGAGGTATCTTCTGCACGACTGTCTTATTGGGACATGCAGGTATGCCTCTTTTAGGTCTAAAGTCACCAACCAAGCATTCTTGCACAGCATGGGCAGAAGCTGCTGCAAAGTCAGCATTTTGAATTTTGGAATGTCCAGGTATGTGTTCAAAATCGATAAATCCAATACTGGCTGCCAGGCCTTGTCCTTTCTGGGTACCAAGAACAGTCTTGCGTAAAAACGGTGTCATTGTTTTCTGTTCTGGTACTGTCTGAATGGCCGTCATATCGAAGAGTGACGTAACCTGTTTCTGTGCCTCTGCCCATTGATTTTTTGGCAGATCTGGCCAACCATTTGCCATTGGCAGAGTATAGGTTTATAGGTTCATTCTAGGCTATCTGCCCTAGGGCATTTATAAGCCTAGCCAGAGTGTGTATGGCTTTCGCCACCCATTTTAAATTAATTTTGCTATGCCCTTTTTCGAGGTTAGTATACTGTGCCTCTGTCTAACAGTGACACAGAAGTGATACCCGGGGTAAACCTACGCTCTCCCATCCACTCATCAAGATTCCTCTTGAAGAGAGTCAATGAGGGACTCTGCCTAACCTGGACTGGGATTTTATTCCAGAGTGAAGGGAGCCTCTGGGTTATGAATCTGTCCCTCCAGCATGTCCTATTTATTTCAGTGCTGAGGTTCAAGTCTCTTGAGCGCGTAGTTCGATGGGATTTGGATTTTCTGAGGTGCAGCATGTCCATTAATTCCGGGTTGGACATGGCTTTGTACGTCAGGCACAGATCGCCTCTGAACAGGTGGTATGCCACTGAGTAGAGCTGGAGTTTCTTTAACCGAGCAGCATATGGCATCTGTTTGAGCCCTTTGATCCTCTTGGTGAGGTACTTTTGTGGTCTTTCCAGTTGCTGCAGGTGTCTGGTAAGGTACATCCCAAAAGGGGCATTGCACTCAATTATGGGCCTGATGAGGGATGAGTAAAGAGGCACAATGACGTCCCCTGATCTAGATGTGAATCCCTTCATGATTAGGTGGGCTATATGAAATGTTTTTCTAACCACTTTGGCCACGTGGTTGTCAAATGAGAGATTGCTATCAACTTGGGTCCCCAGGTCCCTAATTACTTCTTCTGTACTTAATTGATTACCACCTATGTGGTAATTTGTGGGCACTTTGTTTTTGCCAAAGGGGATGACTATACACTTTTTGGCATTTAGCTTGAGGCCATGGCTCTGGCACCAGTTGTCTGTTTCTATGAGGCCCTTTTGGAGGATACTTGTGTCGACTGAAGAGTCTATTATGGCACCCAGTTTGCAGTCATCTGCGAACTTGGTCAGCCACAGTCCTTCCGTGTTGGCCTGTACCTCCGAGAAATATATACCAAACAAGAGAGGTCCCAGGACTGAGCCTTGTGGGACACCACTTGTAACCGGTTTGGAGTCTGACATGGCTCCAGCAATTCTAACCATGTGGGTTCTGTCCTTGAGCCAGTTTGCAATCCATCTAGTGACATAGGGGTTTATATTTAAGCTGGTGAGCTTATCTATAATGCCCGAGTGGGGTATTGTATCGAAGGCTTTTGCGAGGTCCAGGTAGGCTGTGTGGACCACCTTCCCCTCGTCAATGGCCTTGGTGACTGTTTCAAAGAAATCAACCAGGTTTAAGAGGCAGGATCTGCCCTTAACAAAGCCGAACTGGGTAGGATCCAGTGTTTGTAGGTCCCCAATATCTTTATTTATGAGGTCCATGATGATCCTTTCCATAGCTTTGCAGACCAAGCTAGTCAGGCTTATGGGGTGATAGTTTCCAGGATCCGTTGAGGCACCACCTTTATGGAGAGGGACCACTGTTGCTGTACGCCACTCTTTGGGCACATATCCTGTAGTAAGGCTGAGATTGAACAGTAGTTTTATGTTTGGGTTTAGCTCTTCTTGGAGTTCATGTAGGACGCAGCCCGGGACACCATCTGGTCCCATTGATGCTGTGTTTTTTGCTTTGGGGAGGGCGGCTCTTACCTGAGCATCTGAGATGTCAGGGGGGCAGCACTCTGCTGGGATAGATATTTGCCCTTTTGGTGGGGGGGGAGTTTGCGCTGAACCTGTCACAGCTAGGATGTTGGCAATGTCTGTGGGTTCAGTGTATTTTTTGTCATTTTGGACTAATTCTGAGCATATCTGGGAATTACCACCCAGGTTCCTAACATAACTAAAGAAAGCCTTGTGATTATCCTTAGTGTCCTGTGCAATTTTTCTCTCGAAGCTGGCCTTAGACAATTTTATGTGTGCCCGTAGTTTTTTGCTAATACTGATCAGTGATGCCTTCCCTTTTTGGGATTTTGCTCTATCATTTAGTAGCTTCCTCCTTCTATTGTATAGTTTGTTTATGGCTGGGGTCCACCAGACAGGACGTCTGCCTTTGGAGGATTGGGTCTTGGTTTTATTTGGGATCGCATGATCCATGCATTCCTGAAGGTGTTCATAGAATGTGTTTATAAAGGATTCTGCAGTCTGGGCGTATTTTCAACAGGCCGGGGCTTTGAAGGATTCCACCTCAGTTTTGAGGAGTGTGAAATTTGCTTTAGAGAAGTTTTTCACTGTGGTTTTCTGGGCAGGGGGTGGGGTTGGGATGTGAATATCCAGTGAGATTAGTTTATGGTCTGATCTTACCAGTGAGGGATACACTTCTGGTCTGGAGCATAGAGTCCCCATGTTGGTGATGATCAGGTCCAGTATGTTTTCCCCGCTTGTGGGAGTGGTAACAAGTTGTTCCATAGCATTTGAGTTTATAAATTCTAGGAACCTTTGGGCTAGGGTGTTGGAGCTAGAGTAATGCTCCCAGTCTATGTTTGGGTAGTTGAAGTCGCCCAATATAATGGTGTTTGGAGACCTTCATATTTTCCAGTGTTCTCAGGAAGGCCGAGTGGGGTTCCTGGGTTTGGGAGGGTGGTCTGTAGTAGGCTATAAACTGGAAGGCAGTTTTACCCACTGTTAGTTGCACATGGATAGTCTCTGATGCTTCGTGCTTTGCCACCAACCTGGAGGTATGGGTATCTTTGATGAATATCGATACTCCCCCACCTTTTGTGGTTCGGTCCAAGTTTTGGGGCCGAAAAGCATGGTATGAGGTATAACCTGGTAGTGCTGGGGTGCTCTTGGGAGCCCTGAACCAGGTTTCTGTTACTGCACAGATATCAATGTTCTCCATGCTAAGGAGAGTTTCGAGTGCGTGCATCTTGAGGTTTAGACTACTGGCGTTGAGTAGCATTACTCTTAGTTTCTTATCCCTTGTGATACCTATGGAGGTGGGTTTGTCTTTTGAGCCTTGCCTAAAAAGGCACTATGGGGTAGCAAGAGCCTTTGCCAATATCCGAAAGCCCAGGGGTGACAGGTGCAAGCCATCCCTAGCGAAGCATCGTGGCTTGTTGAGCATATCATCCCAAGCTGACAGGCATTGGATCCCCTTTGAATGGCACCAGTACTTAAGCCAATTATTGAAATTGATCATCTTGTCTTCATATTGTGGCATCATTCTTGGTGAGAGTAAGATGCTACTCAAGGTCAGGGTCATACCGGCCTGGGCTACATGCTCAGAGAGCTCCTTTATGTCTCTTTTCATGTACTCCAGGGAGGTACGTCTCAGGTCATTCACACCAGCATGGACAATGACTGAGTCATATTTGTACTTGCCTTGGAGTGACCTGAGTGCTTGTGTTATGTGGCGGATCCTAGCGCCCGACAGGCTGCTCACCGTGACCCTCTCCTTGTTCAGCCTGGTGGCGGGACGCCAGTGTGCCTGACGATAGAGTCACCTATTACAAGTGTATCAGGTGTGTTGTTTAGTCTTAAGGGCTGTGACTGTTTGGCACACTGGCTTTGTGAGATATGTGTTGCACGTGTTTTGTTTTGGGGTAGCGGCTGCTTGGGTGTCTGCTTTGGAGGTCTCTGCTGCTTGCAGATCTTTATTTAGAGCCTCAGTATGTTTTTGTGTGATTATGTGTTTGGTTTGCTGTCGTGGTAGGTCTATGTGAGACTGGAATTGTAGTGAGTGTGGTTTCCTTCTCCTCCTGACTGGTTATGCCAGTACTGAGTTGAGAGAGCTTAGCCTCCAGTTTGGCTATATGATTGCATCTCTCACACGTGTTGGAATTTGTTGGGAGGAGGAGAGGGTTGTCTGTGTACATGAGGCAGTTGTAACATTGCCTCAAGATTCCCAGATTCACCAGCTGGACCGGAGAGGAGATTGACAACTGACCTTTGGACATGCTAGAATAATATTGGGAATTCCTTAATAATTGAAAACCAGTGCCAGTGGGGAGTGAGGGTGTAGTGCTTTTAATTTTTAGTGCTGACTTATATAATTGCTTTAGTGAGCAAGTGCCAGGAATGTATGGAAATGAAATCTGTATCCCTGTGATACGATGTTTACTACCCACTTGTCCTGGGTTATTAACTGCCAATTTTGAGAAAAAAAGTGCCAATTTTCCCCCTATGGGTACTGCCAAATAATAAGTGCTTGATGTAAGCAGAGGGAAGTCATTGGGATTGCTTTCTGTAGGTTTGCGCTTTATCTCCTCCAGATTTGGAGGTGGATGTGCCCCATTGCTTTGACCTATACGAGTCTTGTGCCTGGTATCTGGAACCCTTAGGGCATCTGGATTTGCCCCTTTGAGCTCTGTCTGACACAGAAAAGAACCAATTTTTTGTAGGCCAGTGTCTACTAAATCTTGGTGGCTGCACTTGTAAGAAGTCTTTAACAGTTTGCATAGACTTAGCTTTGTCTTTCATTTTCTTTAAAACCTCTTCTGCCTTAATACCAAACAGAGAATCATGCTGTAAAGGTGCATCTAGCAATTTAGCTTTAACATGATCAGGCAAATTTTGTTCCTTTAACCAGGCATGCCTCCTAATCACAGATCCAGTAACTGTGGCCCTGCAGGAGGCCTTTAAAGAATCAAAACTACATTGCAAAATATGCTTTCCAACTTGTTCAGCTGCATGCAATAATTCCTGCAATTCTTTATTTTCTGCACATTCTGAAATCAACATAATTGTCTGTTTCAGGAATCCCATAACATGTTGTTGGTACTTAAGTATATGAAATTGACAGTTTAAGGACCTGATTGCCAAGGTTGCAGATGTATAAACCTTTTTTCCCCATCTGTCCAGTGCCCTTGAATCTCTGTCAGAGGGGGTAGGATTTTTTGCTGTTGAGGCCTTAACTCCCTTTGGGCCCTGTGAAATAGTTTCAGGATCAGCAGCAGGGTTTCTAAATGAAAATTTATGTGAGTCAGGGACCCTGTAATATCTGTCAGGCTTACTGGGAGCTGGAGGTAAGGAGTCAGGGGTCAAGCTCGACTCCGAAAACACATCATCCACA
The DNA here is from genome assembly GCF_019279795.1 of Protopterus annectens. Lineage (NCBI taxonomy): Eukaryota > Metazoa > Chordata > Ceratodontiformes > Protopteridae > Protopterus > Protopterus annectens. The sequence continues at coordinate 1,103,487,464 of NC_056729.1, read as the reverse complement.
TAATCTAAAACAAGGGGAATGGCTAAAGGCTTGTGCTGATGGAGAAGGAGGAAATCCCTGAGCCTCTTTTTTGATTCTGAGAAGTCTTGACTCTCCCAGTGAAAATGCTCCCTCAAATTATGCAAGGTTTCTCCAAATGAATAAACATCAGGAGGAGATGCAGATGGAATAGACCCCTCAGCATCAGAATCTTCATAGGGAGGCATAGATAATTCCTTATCAGAAGAAATAGAAACCTGATCTGAAGACTCAATCAGTGTCTTGCCTAGGCCTCTTATCTGGAGGGGGATGGGTACCCCTGATCAAGGTAATAAGGTCTTAAGCCAGTTTGATCATCTGTTTTTAGGCATAGAGGCCTGTGCACGTGGCTCATGCATCGGATTTTAGTTTTAGAAGTTGCTTTTGTCTTTGGTTTTGCAGATGTTGTCGGTTTGATATATAAATGTTGAGGTCTGAATACACCCTCAGAAGCCGGTGCCTGCTCAGCGGCTCTGGACCCATCCGAGGGAGATACATCCGTCGGTCCAATACCCTGAGTATCTTGAGGCATGCCGGATTCCACATAGGTGCCGGTAGAGGCCTGCGACTCAAAGGTAGCAGGTATCAGGGGCTGTGAAAGTGACTCACTGAGTACCAGCGAACCAGTGACTGGCTTAGGAGAAGCATCGTCATCGATTTTGGATCTCAACTGTCTTTCTCTGTCCTTTCCTTTGCATTTTTTATGTACTCCAGTAGTCGGATTGCTATCCGACGACATTTCTGGGTAGTTAAATCTATTTCCAAAATACTTTGATGCACAAATACGCCAACACTTAATAGTCCGTTGGTTAAATCTAGCACAAAACCGACAGCCAGGCACATTGTGATCAGGGCCTAAACAAGGAATACAGTATAAATGGAAATCCTTATGAGGTATTTGCTTCTCACAAGTAATACAATTATTAACTTTTTCTGACATCAGTAAAAAGCAAGAAAAAAGTTTCCCCAACGGGGTACTTAGCTTTAGTGAAGACTTCGTTCTGAAACTCAAACTCGAATATTTCAGTAGTCGGCCGACCGGCACTTGCAAAATGCTTCTGCTTCAGGCACCGCGCGGCAAGAAAGACTACAGAAAATGGCATCGGCTGCATGTCTTATACCCCTGACAACCTGACATCATGGAAGAGGAGACAGCAACAGGCACAGGACCCAAGACTTTGGAATTCAGGCCGACTGAGGGCAACCTGTCAGCAGATTACCCTAATGTAATGACTGCAATAGTGAAACACGAAGAACATCTCCAATACCTTTTCAACTGGTGCAGAAAAGGGGTTAAGACCATTATTGTGCACACAAATAGAAAATCTTTTCCACTTGCTGTGGTAAAGTTTCCAGGTGGAAGGTCTATGGGAAGCCAGTAAGATTTTTTGGACACTTGTGTACACTTACCATAAATATAGATGTTCGAGTGTAGTCACTGTTGCAGTCATTACATTTGGGTAATCGGCTGGCAGGTTGCCTTCAGTCGGCCTGAATAGCAAAGTCTTGGGGCCTGCATCGGTTGCTGTCTCCTCTTCCATGACGTCAGGTCCTCAGGGGTATAAAACATGCAGCCGAAGCCATTTTAATCAGTGTTTCTTGCCACAGATGTCAGGTGCCCCCCAAATGGGGAGCAAAAAAAAAAAAATATATATATATATATATATATATATATATATATATATATATATATATATATGTAATTTAGGACACAAAAAATTTACCTCCAACTAAAAGCAAATATACCAAAAAGGCTTTTGAGCATAGTAAGGAAAGAAGAGGTATAATAAGAGAGAAAAAGGGGGCTGGCGGGTGGGTAACCCGGACTGCAACAGTGAATACACTCGAACATCTACATTTATGTTAAGTGCACACAACTGTTCTATGTTCTTCGTGTTTCACTGCTGCAGTATTTACATTTGGGTAGAATCCCAAAGCTATGGCTGGGAGGATGGAATTATACAGCATTAGGAGCAGTTATAAGGCCCTGCAGGACAGCAGTGGCAAAGCCTGCCCTGGATTTAGAAAAGAGAGGTAAATGGTAATGTTTTGTGAACGTATGAAATGAACTCCAAGTAGCAGCTTCTAGAATGTCTCTGGTAGGAACCCCTCTGAGAAAAGCTGCAGAAGTAGATGCAGCCCTGGTGGAATGGGATCGGATCCTCTTGGGGACAGGTTTACCATGGTGCATGTAGCAGAAACGAATACAATGGCTTATCCATTTTGAAATAGTCTGCTTTGAAATAGCCTTCCCCTCTGCCCCTGCAGCAAATATCACCAGTAGTTGCTCAGACTTTCTTAGAGATTTTGTCCAGTTTAAGTAGAATCTTAGTTGTCTGTGCACATCCAATGAATGCAGAATCCGCTCCCCCTTGCTCTGCGGATTTGGGAAAAAAGTTGGCAGATGAATGGTCTGATTAAGAGCTACACTGGATACCATCTTTGGCATAAAAGATGGATTGGTCCTGAGGGCCACCCTGTCCGGATAAAAGATAATGAAAGGCTCCACTGCCATGAGAGCCTGTAGGTCCGAAATCCTTCTAGCTGAAGTGACTGCTAAAAGAAAGAGAGTCTTCCAAGAAAGAAATTTTATGTCTGCAGTAGTAGCTGGCTCAAAAGGAGGTCCCATGCAGGAGTTGGTGCTCTCCTGGGAGGTCTCAATTTTTTGGCCCCTCTGAGGTACTGCTTTAGCAGGGGATGAGAAAAGAGAGGAGGCTGTGTGTTGTAATGAGCCGAGATGGCAGAGGCATGGATTTTTATAGAAGAAAAAGATAGGCCCTTGTGAAGCATCTCAGTTAAATATTGCAGAATCTGAGGAATATTGGGCATTGCTGTTTTTGTTCCTTGTGCTTGGTTCCAGGCACAGAATCTTTTCCATTTATCAGCATAAGAGTTTCTATTACTAGGCCTTCTAGCCTCCAAAATGACATCCATCACAGGTTTACTGAGAGATGTGACTGGTGAAATTAGTTGATTAGCCATGCTGCAAGATTCAGAGTTTGGAGCTGAGTGTGCAGAATTTGATAGTCCTGCTGAGACAATAGATGAGGAGTCTGAGGGAGATACCACGGAGGAAGGTGTGACATATTCCGTAGAAGCGGGTACCAGTGTTGGTGAGGCCAGTCTGGAGCAATCAATCATTTTTGTTTCTTCCTGTCTGACTTTTAGTAAAACCTTGGAGAGCAGATGGGGAAAGGCACAGACTGATGTTTTTTTCCAGCTGAAGGATAGAGCATCCACTTTCCAAGCTTTTTTGTGATGAATTCTTGTGCAGAACTTGTTTAACTGATAGTTTTGGGGAGAGGCAAAAAGATCTATGTCTGGGCTCCCCCATTTTCATGTCAACATGCTGAAGATTTGTGGATCCAGCCTCCATTCGTGTGGGTCCATAAGATTTCTGCTTAGTTCGTCTGCCAGAGTATTTTGCTTTCCTGGCAGGAATTGAGCTTGTATATGTATTTGGTAAGTCAAGGCTGTGTTCCACAAGGCCATGGCTAGTCTGCAAAGAGGGTAGGGGTGGGTACCCCCCTGCTTGTTTATGTACCACATAACTGTGGTGTTATCCGTCTTTATCAGAAGTTGTCCTGGATGAAGGAAGTCCTTGAAGGCTGTCAGAGCATTCTGTACAGCTAGCATTACTTTCTGGTTGATATGTAGGTGCATTTGATTTGGGCTCCATTCGCCCTGAATGCATCTCCCTGCCAGATGGGCCCCCCAAGCATAGTCTGATGCATCTGTAGTCAGAGTTTGGGTGGCAGGGGGTAGAATGAATGACAGTCCCTTGTTTTGGTGACAGGCCTCTGTCCACCATAGGAACTCCTGTTGCAGGCAAGGAATGAGTGGAATCATTGTTTCCAGGCTGTGACAATGTTGACTCGATAAGCTTTTTAGGTACCACTGAAGTTTCCTCATATGCATTCTTGCATATGGAATTAGTAGAATGCAGGAAGCCATGAACCCCAAAGCCTGCAGAACTTGTCTTGCAGATAGTTGGGTTTTTGTGGCCACTTATTTGAAGTATGTTATCAAATGAATTTGTTTGTCTGGCATGAGGTAAGCCATCTGGGCAGTTGTATTCAAGCTTACACCCAGGAATGTAATTATTTGAGAGAGCATCAGTTGTGATTTCTTTTCGTTTATGGTGTACCCTAGGCATGTTAGGAGCCTTTTTACAAACGCCAGATGTTGTAGAAGTGTGTCCTTGTTTTCTGCCTGAATTAGACAATTGTCCAGATAAGGATAAATTTGAATGTTTCTTTGTCTGCAAAAAGCAATCACTGGTGCCAGGCACTTTGTGAAGACCCTGGGTGCAGTAGATAAGCCAAAAGGCAGTGCAGAGAACTGGTAATGCAAATAGCCTGCTTTGAAGCAGAGGTATCTTCTGCAAGATTTCCTGATTGGGATATGCAGGTAAGCCTCTAAGTCTAGAGTTACCAACCAGGCATCCTTGCCTAGCATAGGCAGTAATTGTTGTAGAGTCAGCATCTTGAATTTTGGAAGGTCCAGGAAGGTATTTAGGATGGATAAGTCCAGAATTGGACGCCATGATTTGTCTTTTCTGGGTACCAGGAAAAGTCTTGAATAAAAACCTTGTCCTTTTTCCTTTTCTGGTACTGGTTGAATAGCCCCCATATCCATGCGGGACCGGACTTGTTTCTGGGCCTCTGCCCACTGATTTGGAGGCAGATCTGGCCATCCATTTGTAATTGGCAACATGTGGAAATGAAATCTGTATCCCTGGGATACTATATTTAAGACCCACTTGTTCTGGGTAATTAGATGCCAATTTTGAGCACGAAGTGCTAGTTTTTCCCCCCAAAGGGGCTGCCAAGAGATAAGTGCTTGGAAATGGCAGAGGAAAGTCATTGAGACTGTTTACCGTAGGGGGGTGCTTTGCTACTTCCAGATTTGGAGATGGAGGCGCACCATTGTTTTGTTCTGTAAGTTCCCTGTGACTGAAACCTGGAGCCTTTGGAGTGTCTGAGTTTGACCTGAGTGGCTCTGTTGGGTACTGGAAAGGACCAATTCTTAGTAGGCCAGTGCCTACTGAACCTGGGTGGCTGCACTTGCAAGAAATCTTTTACAGTTTGCATAGATTTAGCTTTGTCTTCCATCTTTTTCAAAACTTCTTCTGACTTGTTACCAAACAGACTGTCCTGTTGTAAAGGAGCATCCAACAATTTAATCTTAACATGATCAGGCAGACTTTTTTGCTCCTTGAGGCAAGCATGCCTTCTTATCACAGATCCAGTTACTGCAGCCCTGCTAGTGGCCTCCAAGGAATCAAAACCACATTGCAAAGTATGCTTTCCAACTTGTTCAGCTGAATGCAATAAATCCTGAAACTCTATTTTCCACACAATCAGAAATCAACATCATTTTCTGTTTAAGTAAGCCCATAACATGCTGTTGATATTTAAGCATATGAAATTGACAGTTTAAAGACCTGATTGCCAGGGTTGCAGACGTATAAACCTTCTTACCCCAACTATCCAACGCCCTGGAATCTCTATCAGAAGGGGTAGGATTTTTAGCAGTAGAAGCCTTAACACCTTTGGGACCCTGAGAAATTGTTTCAGGGTCAGCAGTAGGATTTTTGAAAAGAAACTTGTGGGAGTCAGGAACCCTGTAATATCCATCTGGCTTACTAGGAGCCGGAGGCAGGGAATCAGGAGCCATGCTGAATACTGAGAAAACATCATCAACAATGTCTAAAACAGGAGGTATAGCCAAAGGCCTATGCTGAGGAAGAAAATCCCAAAGCCTCTTTTTGGATTCTGAAAAATCCTGACTCTTCCAATGAAAATGTTCCCTTAAGGTATGCAAAGTTTCTCCAAAAAAAAAAAAAAAATCCTCAGGAGGAGAAGCAGAAGGGATGGATTCTTCTGCATCATAGTCCTCATAAGGGGGAATAGAAAATTCCTGATCGGAAGAGGAATCAGAATAAATGGAAACCTGATCTGAAGATTCATAATCAGTGCCTTGCCTAGGCCTCTTAGCAGGAGGGGGTTGGGAACCCTTGATCAAGGTAATTAAATCCTCAGCCATTTTGGTCATTTGTTTTTTAGGCATAGGAGCCTGAACACATGGCTCATGTATCGGTTTTTTTAGACATAGAAGTTGGTTTTGGCCTTGTTTTTGATGACGGCGTCAGTTTAATATACAAATCTTTAGGCCTGAAAACACCCTCAGAAGCCGGTGCCTGCTCAGCGGCTCTGGACCCATCCAAAGGAGAGACATCCGTGGGTTCAATACTTGAAGAATCTCGTGGCATACCGGACTCCGAATGGGTCTCGGTAGAGGCCTGCGAATCAAAAGTAGTGGGCATCAGGGGCTGCAAAAGTGTCTCACTGAGTACTGGCGAGCCGGCGACTGGCTTAGGAGAAGCTTCATCGTAGGTTTTGGACCTCGACGGTCTGTATCTGTCTTTTCCTTTGCGTTTTTTTGTGAATTCTGGTAGTCGGATTGCTAACCAACCACATTTCAGGATAGTTAAATCTTGAGCCAAAGTATTTAGAAGCAAAAATATACAGACGCTTAATAGTGCGTTGGTTAAATTTAGCACAAAACCGACAGGGACTAGGCAAGGAATACAGTATAAATGAAAATCCTTATGAGGTATTTGCTTCCCACAAGTAATACAATTATTAACTTTTACTGACATTGGTAAGGAGCAAGAAAAATTTCCCCAACGGGGTACTTAGCTTTAGGTTGAAGACTTTGGTTCTGAAACTCAAAAAGAAAATTTCAGGAGTCGGCCGACCGGCACTTGCGAAATGCTTCTGCTTCGGGCACCGCGCGGCAAGAAAGACTGATTAAAATGGCATCGGCTGCATGTTTTATACCCCTGACGACCTGACGTCATGGAAGAGGAGACAGCAACCGACGCAGGACCCAAGACTTTGTTATTCAGGCCGACTGAGGGCAACCTGCCAGCAAGAAAAATTTCCCCAACGGGGTACTTAGCTTTAGGTTGAAGACTTCGGTTCTGAAACTCAAAAACAAAAATTTCAGGAGTCGGCCGACCGGCACTTGCGAAATGCTTCTGCTTCGGGCACCGCGCGGCAAGAAAGACTGATTAAAATGGCATCAGCTGCATGTTTTATACCCCTGGCGACCTGACGTCATGGAAGAGGAGATAGCAACCGACGCAGGACCCAAGACTTTGTTATTCAGGCCGACTGAGGGCAACCTGACAGCAGATTACCCAAATGTAATGACTGCATCAGTGAAACACGAAGAACATCCAGGCTTTTCAAGGCCAAAAGGGCGCAATGAGGATCACTGTGCTTTTCAACCTGCTGACTTTAAATAGAGAGGAATCAGTGAGAAAGGTGAAAAGCATAGAGTAGTCCTGAGGGCCAATCGTGAAGGAGAGTGTCTCTCGGGGACTCCCCCTGAGGGGGATTAGGGCAAAGTAGCTGATGCATTTGTTGTTAGAGGTGATGCAAAAAGGTCACAGCAAGGCTAGCCCCAGCAATGGAAAATCTCCTTCACCACTCTGGGATTCACAGACTACTTGTGAGGCAGGAGAATGTATCTGCCCAGTATGTCTGCTATCATGTTTGAGCTCCATGGGATGTGCATTGCTATTAGAAAGTGGTTGGAGAATATCACCCATTGCCACACTCTTGAGAGCTTCTCGACACAGGGGGTAAGACCTGGTTCCACCCTGTTTGTTGATGTACCAGACTACTGACATGTTGTCTGACTGAATTGCAATCGTTCCTAGAGGGAGGACAGATTAGAAGACTTGGTACGCTAAGAGCACTTGCCTCAGTTCTGGAGCACTGACATGCAGATTGTCCTCTATCGCGGACCAAGTGCCTTGGACTGTTCTTCCCAGATAATGCCCCCCCTCCACCCATCTGGGAGACGTCTGTGGTCACTATGACTGAGTTGAGATGGAACAAAGAGGTAGCCTAAAATAATTTCCTTGTATTCCATACACCAGGATAAATCCTTCTTGCAATGTCTGGTGATTAAAATTGGATGCGTCGGTGGATGGGTTAGGATGGACCATTAGAAAGCTAGAAACCACTGTACCAGCCCCAGCCACATGTGAAATCTTGCTAGTGGAACTAAGTTAATGGTTGCTGTCATGTACCCTAAAGCTAAAAGGATTAGAAGTGCTGGAGCCTTGTCTTTGATGAGAATGGCTTGTACTTGGGATTTTAGCTTCTGTAGCCTGTGAATAGGAAGGGAAGCTACACAAAGAGAAGGGATTCAGACGAGCAGCAGATGCCTGGTGGGGTGGTGATGAGTCAGTTGTCTAGATAAGGAAACACCTGGATTCGTGTATTCTCAAGTGAGCTGTTATTGGTGCTAGACACTTGGTGAACACCCTGGGGGCTGTGGTGAGGCCAAAGGGCAGCACACTGAACTGAAAATGACGGGCTCCTAGCTGAAAGCGGAGGAATCTTCTGAAGCATTTGTCCATTTTTATATGGTAATATGTGTCCTGAAGGTCTAGAGCACATCCAAACCTTTTCCTCAGGAAAGGGAAGTATAGACTGAACCCTGACCATCCAAAATTTTGCTTGCTGAGTAAATTTGTTCAGAAGGCCGAGATCTAAAATTGGTCTCAAGTCCCCTGTCTTTTTGCACCAAAAAGAACCTTGAGTAAAATCTGGATCCTATCTGGTCTGGTGGAACTTCTTGGATGACTATTTTTTTATAGCAGCCTTTGAATCTCTAACGCTGCTTGAGCCCTCAGATTGAGTGGAACATCGGGGAGTCTTTCTTTTGATCTTGGAAAAAGAGTGAAGGGAATATGGCAATCTCTGACAATGATTTTCTGCACCCAAGTATCCGAAGTTACTTGCTGCCAGACTTGAGTGCAGAGAAAATCTTCCCCCGACTGCTTCCAGAGTTAAGCAATCGGGCCCCCTTTCAGGAGCGCTGGTAGGATGCCCAAAGAAAGAATCTCTGAAACCATGATTTTGCAAGCCACTTCTGACACGCGGTCAGAGTCTTCCATTAGAGCTCCCTGCTCTGCCCTGAGGGGAGCCGCCACCACGTATGTCCTGAAAATTGCCCTTGGGATTTTCTAAACCACATCTTCCTGCTTCTATGGCCACTGCAGATAGGGTCTTATCATTTTTTCTCTCACCTGGCTACAGTTTCCTTGACTTTGGGGCTAAATAAGGAAGACCCATCAAAAGGAGGATTGATGAAGGAAGACTTAAATTGCTCTGCAAACTGACACGTGTATGCCAGGCGTGACGCCTTATGACAATGCCTGAACCTACTGTCCTGGTCGTCCCTTTGGTTGCAAGCATAATTAGCCACATGGATGAGGTGGAAACAGACTCCAGGGTGCCTAGCTGGGAGTCCACTTTATCATGGACCTCCTCAGACACAGCTCCTGCTAGGGTATCAGACAACTCCTTGATCAGATCCTTCTGTAGCCTAATGAAATGTGCCATAAATTTCAAAGACCTTAAAGCAAAGGTTGATGAAGCGTACGCCCACTTTCTGAATCTGTCCATCATCCTAGGCTCTCGATTAGGGGGATGAACGGTGGAACTCTCTTCAGCTAGTTCCTTTTTAGTGGCTGATGCCACCACCATAGCTTCAGTAGCTAACCCCTTAGGCCAGTGCTGGTGGTTCTCTGGAGCTGAGAGTATTTTATCTGGTCTCTGGGGAATTGGCTCTATGGAGCCAGGAGCCTTCTAAGTCAGCTGAGCAATCAATTTAATAAGATCATCAGCGGGAGGGTCATCCAAGAAGTAGATGGACAAGCACCAAAAGCCTGTAAGTAGACTGCCACCACACAGGTAGAGTCTTTGGGCTTCCAGTTACCCCTCGGTTTCAAAATCTCTAATATGTCTTCAAAGGAGACGTATTCCGGGGGTGACCGATGGGAACTCTCCCCTTCATTGAAGACTGTGTCTTCTGTGACAGATTCTTCAGGGGAATCTAAGTGTTTCCTCTTGCATGTCTTCTTCCTGGGTAGCTCCTCAGTGATTCCCTCTGAGGAGGACTCGGAAAAAGAGGAGCCCAGTGCAGTGGGTAGCTTAGGTGCTTGCTGTCCACGCGTGGAGGTTGGTGGTAGCTCTGGGCAAGGGGGAGTCTGAGGATAAAACACCAACACAGAAGGGGGCCAGCTGAGAGCCTGCAGAGACCAATGACCTCTCCATTACCTGGAAGGCAGGGCCCCTAGAAGAGGGATGGGAGCCCGGAAAGTACAGTTTTGCACCTACCATAAATGTAGATGTTCGAGTGCTAATACAGCTGCAGTCATAACAGATGGGTTCTCCTGCCGTCAGGCGGGTCCTCGGTCGGCTGAATTCCAAAGTCTAGGTCCGGTGTCGCTTCTTCCCTGACGTCAGTGTGACAGGGGTATAAAGGAACCAGCCGACGCCATGTTCTTCAGTTTTTCTTGCCCCAGATGTCAGGTGCCCCCAGAAGGAAGGCAATACATAAATTTGTGTAATAATGCAGTGCAATATAATCAAAATACAGTAGTTGCAAGAAAATACATCATAAATGAATACCCCGATCAGGTTGTATGAGGATGTGTTAGCCTATAGGCCTGTCCCAAGAGGGGAAGGAGGAAGGGAAACCTGGACTGCAGCTGTATTAGCACTCGAACATCTACATTTATGGTAGGTACAAAACTGTACTATGCTCATCGTGCATACAGCTGCAGTCATAACAGATGGGTAGAATCCCAAAGCTAAGAAAGGGGTGGTAGGCACTAGGTGGAGCTAGGAGGAGCCAAAATGCCCTGCAAGACTGCAGTGGCAAAGCCTGCTCTAGATTTGGAGTATAATGGTAGGTTGTAGTGCTTAGAGAAGGTATGCACAGAACTCCAAGTGGCTGCTTCTAAAATATCCTTGGTAGGAACTCCTCTGAGGAAGGCTGCAGAGGTGGCTGTGGCCCTGGTAGAATGAGTTCTAATGCCTGTAGGTACAGTTTTGCCATGAAAGGAATAGCAAAAGCGTATGCAGTGGGCTATCCATTTTGAGATTGTCTGTTTGGATATTGACTTTCCTTGAACTCCTACTGCATAGGCCACAAAAAGCTGTTCTGATTTTCTGAAAGGTTTTGTTCTGTCCAAATAATAACGCAGTTGTCTGTGGATGTCCAAGGAATGCAGTAATCTCTCCCCTTTGTTTTGAGGATTAGGATAAAAGTAGGTAAATGTATGGCCTGATTTAAAGCTACCCTGGATACCACTTTAGGCATAAAGGACGGGTTGGTACATAATGAAACTCTGTCCTGATGGAAGATGATAAAAGGCTGCACAGCCATAAGAGCCTGTAGTTCTGAAACTCTACGAGCTGAAGTGATAGCCAGAAGGAAAGCTGTTTTCCAGGACAAATATTGTAAATCTGATGAGGCAGCTGGCTCAAAAGGAGGCAAAGTCAGTTTTTCCAGAATGAAATTAAGATCCCAAGCAGGTATTGGTTGTTTTCTTGGAGGTCTTAAATTCTTAGCCCCTCTGAGGAACTGTCTTAATAGAGGGTGAGAGAATAAAGGTGGATCAGTGTTGTATTCTGCAGAAATGGCTGAGGCATGGATTTTGATGGAGGAGAACGAAAGTCCACTGCTTAGCAGTTCAGCCAAATATTGTAGTATATGAGGTAAATTCAGTTTTCCAGGGCACTGGCCCTTTTTCTCATTCCAAACACAAAAACGTTTCCATTTTGCAGAGTAAGCTTTTCTAGTTGATGGCCTTCTGGCCTCCAAAATGACATCCTGCACCTCCTTGGAGAGGCAGGGCCTGCTGTGATGCTAAGGAATCTTCCATGCGGCTAGATTGAGTGTTTTCAGCTGACTGTGAAGAGTTTTGAAGCTGTGCTGAGTCAGAACAAAAGGCATTAGAGGAAGGGTCCATGGTGGGGAATGCATCAGGCTCCTCAGGAGTGGGTACCAGTGTTGCCTTGGCCAGTCCGGAGCAATGAGGATCATCTTTGGTCTGTCTGCTCTGGTCTTCAACAGGACTTTGGGCAGCAGAGGAAGAGGTGGGAAGGCATAAACTGTCATTGATGTCCAACTGAAAGAGAGAGCGTCCACTCTCCAGGCCTTTGGATGGAAGATCCTTGAGCAGAATTTTGTCAATTGATGTTTTTTGTGGGAGGCAAAGAGATCTATGTCTGGCCTTCCCCATTCTTGGATTATTTCTGTAAAAACTTTTGGATGCAACTTCCATTCGTGTGGATCTGTCATATTCCTGCTTAGGTTGTCTGCCAGCGTGTTTTCCTTGCCTGGCAAGTACTGTGCTTGTAGTTCCATTTGTAAGTCCATGGCCATGTTCCAAAGTGGCATGGCCAGTCTGCATAGGGGATAAGAATGTGTTCCTCCCTGCTTGTTTATGTACCACATAACTGTGGTGTTGTCTGTTCTTATCAATAGCTGACCTGGTTGTAGAAGGTCCTTGAAAGTGGTAATAGCATTTATCACTGCTAGCATTTCTTTTTGATTGATGTGAAGGTGCTTTTCTTTTTGGGTCCATTTGCCCTGAATGCACCGGTCTGTCATGTGCGCCCCCCAGGCGTAGTCCGAGGCGTCTGTTGTGATGACTTGATTTGCTTGAGGCTTGCTGAATGGAAGACCTGTGTTTGTTTGGCATGCTTGAGCCCACCACAGAAATTCCTTTTGCAGACATGGAATTAGTGGTATTATTGTTTCCAAACTGTGGCTGTGTTGAGACCATATGTTTTTTAGGTACCATTGTAGTTTTCTCATATGCAGCTTTGCACATGGGATTAGTAAGATGCAAGATGCCATGAATCCCAGAGCCTGCAGGATTTTCCTTGCAGTTAGCCTGGTGCAATTTGCTAGTGCTCTGAAGTATTGAGTTAGTTGCCCCTGCTTCTCTGGCGTGAGGTAGGCCATCTGGGTGTTTGTGTCCAAGTTGGCACCCAGGAAAATTATCTTCCGAGAGGGTATTAGCCTTGATTTCTTTTTGTTGACTGTGTATCCTAGAGAGTTCAACAACATTATTACATAAGCCAGATGTTTCAGAAGAATGTGCTTGCTGTCCGCTTGGATCAGGCAGTCGTCCAAATAAGGGTATATTTGTATCCCTTGAAGTCTGCAGTAGGCAATTACTGATGCCAGGCATTTCGTGAATACTCTGGGCGCAGTAGATAAGCCAAAGGGCTATGCAGAGAATTGATAATGGGTTGAACCTGCAAGAAATCTGAGGTACCTTCTGCAATTTTGTCTGATTGGGACATGCAGGTATGCCTCCTTGAGGTCCAATGTTACCAGCCAAGACTCCTTGCCCAGCATGGGAAGAAGTTGCTGTAGAGTGAGCATCTTGAACTTTGGTACGAGTAGAAATGTGTTTAGGATGGATAGGTCCAAAATAGGTCTCCAATCTTTTCCCTTCCTTGGTACCAGAAATAGCCTGGAATAAAAACCTTGACCTTGTTCGTGGGTAGGTACCTCTTGAATAGCTTTCATGTCTATGAGATCTGTAATTTGCCTTCGTGCCTCTGCCCTTTGATTGTGTGGCAGGTTTGGCATGCCTCTCATTTTTGGAAGGGTGTGAAAATGGAATCTGTAGCCTCTGTTTATAATGTCCAGGATCCATTTGTCTTTTGTGACAATATGCCAATTTTTTGAAAATAATGCCAGCTTTCCTCCTAAGGGGGCTGCCATTTGACTCTTGCTTGGCATGCAAAGGGGAAAGTCATTGGGTTTGCTTTCTGAATGATTGCGAGTTATCCTCACCACTTCTTTGTGAAGGAGCTTGCCATTGTCTGCCTCTAAACGATCCTTGGGATTGTCCTCTGCCCCTCGGGCGCCTGTATCTGCCTCTGCCTCTTTGGGGTCTGTCCGTGGCAGGAAAGGACCAATTTTTGGAAGGCCAATTTCTACTGAAACGTGGGGGTTGTACCTGTAGAAAATCTTTCACAGTTTGCATTGATTTAGCCTTTTCCTCAATTTTCCTTAATATCTCCTCAGCATTAGCACCAAATAATACATCCTTTTGAAGAGGGGAATCTAGTAATTTAGCTTTGACATGATCAGGCAAGGCTTGTTCCTTGAGCCAGGCATGTCTACGTATGACTGATCATGTAACAGCAGCTCTACATGAGGCCTCTAGAGCATCAAAACCACATTGTAAGGTATGCTTACCCACTTGTTCTGCACTATGCATCAAATCCTGCAACTCCTTCAAGTCTGGTTGTTCAGGTTGTGACATTTTACTTTTCAATTGTGATAACAAAAACTGTTGGTATTTTAGCATATGGAACTGACAGTTTAAGGCCCTCATGGCTAAGGTAGCCGAGGTATATACCTTTTTTCCCCACCTTTCTAAGGATCTGGAATCTCTCGGAAGGTAATGGATTTTTAGCAGTGGAGGCCTTAACTCCCTTGGGACCCTGTGAGATGGTTTCTGGGTCAGCAGCATGGCTTTTGTATAGAAATTGGTGTGAGTCAGGAACCCTGTAGTACCTGTCAGGCTTAACTGGGGCTGGAGGCAGAGAGTCCGGGTTAAGGCAGGCCTCCGAGTAAACATCATCTAGGATGTCCAAGACAGGAGGTATAGCCAGAGGCCTGTGCTGAGGTAGCAATAGAAATTCCCTAAGCCTTTTCTTGGAATCTGAATAATCTTGGCCTTCCCAGTGGAAGTGTTCCCTTAAGGTATGCAAAGTTTCCCCAATGGAGTAATCCTCTGGGGGGGATACAGAAGGAATGGACTCCTCCGCATCAGAGTCTTCAAAGGGGGAGTAAGAATGTTCCTGATCATCAGAGTGCTCTGAAATAATGGAGCCCTGATCAGAGGAGGGGGATTCTTCCTCCACTCTGGGCCTTTTGTCCGGTGGGGTTGAGAACCCCTGATAAGAGTAATTAAATCCTCAGCCATTTTAAGCATCTGCTTTTTAGGCATGGGGCCTGGAGATGGGCCCTGTGTAGCTTGTCTCTTAGAGTGCATGGCTGCTTTAGACTTAGTGAAAGCCTTGATGGAGAAAGAAGAGGAAGGTCTGAAGACACCTTGAGTGGAGGTAGACCTGTCCACATTTTGAAGTTCAACGCCAAGAGTGGCATCGGTATCTGTAGTCGGGGTGTGGGCCGAGGAGCCTGCAACCTCAGGCACAGGAGACACTGCCAAAGAAGTGTCGTCGGTAGTCAGGGGCTGCGTAGGCACCTCGCTGAGAACCGGACCACGTGTAGTCGGCTTTGGCGTGGTGTTGGTAGAGGCCGCGGACCTCGTGTGTCGGTCCTTATCTTTGCGTTTTTTAGACAAAACTGGAGTCGGAGTATCCAACGACATAATATAGTTAAATGTTTTTCCAAAATAATGCTGGGCGAACTCCGCCCGACGCTTAATGGTGCGTTTGTTGAATGTAGCACAAAAGCGACAGACCGAGACGTCGTGGTCTGGGCCTAAACAAGGTATACAGAGGGAATGGAAATCCTTATGCGGTATTTGCTTCCCACAAGAAATACAATTATTAACTTTGTCTGACATCGGTCTGAGGCAAGAAAAGTTTCCCCAACGGGTACTTAGCATTCAAGAAGACTTCGGGTTCAAAATTTTCGTAATTTCAGGAGCTGGCCGACCGGCACTTGCGAACTGCTTCTGCTTCGGGCACCGCGCGGCAAGAAAGACTGAAGAAAATGGTGTTGGCTGGTTCCTTTATACCCCTGTCGCACTGACGTCAGGGAAGAAGCGACACCAACCGACGCCGGACCTAGACTTTGGAATTCGGCCGACCGAGGACCCGCCTGATGGCAGGAGAACCCATCTGTTATGACTGCAGCTGTATGCACGATGAACATCAGAGAAGGACAACCTTGGAGCAGAGGTCACACCCTGTTCCAAGAGACATACTCCCAAGCAGAAGATGAGGTACAGCCCATGTCACATGTCAGCCGAGGTTCAGAGAGTCAAGGATGGCTCTGAATAAAAAAACTGGAGCTGATCCGCAACCCTTGGACATGATAGTGGAGCTACAGCCCCTGGAGTCAGTCAGTTCCATAGGAACCAAAGAAGTCAAGGCAGATTCTGGAACCAAAGGGGAAAAAGCTGTCAGGCACCAGAGCGGGTGGAAACGAAGGGACTGGAGTTGGAAGCTCTAAGCCCTAAGAGGAAGTTACAGGAGGAAGATTTGTTGGAGTCCTGAGAGAAAACACACTAATTCCAGAAGGGTGAGGGGTCTGGAAAGAAACAGAAAGACTCCTGGCCACTAGGAGTTGATCTACCAACCTCACAACATCAACTTCAATTAGATTCCTGGAGGACCAGACAGAAAAGCCTGAGGGGAATTCAGGTCGGTCAAGAAAGGGGATCGGAAGCTGTCCCACAAAGGGGTCAATAGAGGGTGAATATTTTGCCCTGGGTGTGGTAATCATTTCCATTTTTGGCACTGATGGAGGTTTCAACATTTGTGGAAGCAGAGTAGGTGGTACTGGTGCTGACAGGGAAGCAGAGGATGTCGGTACTGATGTGACCGGCACCGAGGTCTGTGCAGCCATAGTAGGTGATGCAGATGGTTCCAAGAGTTTCCGAACTGTAGCCTTCTGTTCTGCTGAAGTGGTGCGAGCAGACGGCTTATGTCTTTTTGCTGCAGGAGCCAAAGGAGACATTAGCACCGAGTGGCTTTTCTGAAGTCCAAGACCTGATTTACAAGGGAACATGTCAGTCAAGGATAGAGCCTCCTCAAAAAAAGACTAAGACATTTCAAAATTAATTTATTTTTCCTTTTGACTAAGGCCCGGTTAATGAATGTCTGGCAAATAGAACAGTCTTGCGGGAGATAGAGTCTGGCCTAAACAATACACACAGGAAGAATGCCTGTAGGAATTGGCCATCTTCCAGCCATAATCCTGTCACTGTTTAAAGCCAGTACTACCTTTTGATTTATCCGCCATGTTTACAGTCACATAAAAACGGGAGATCAACAGGCAGCAAATACACACACACACACACACACACACACACACACACACACACACACACACACAGAAGGAAAGGAAAACTACCAACAATGGCAGGCCTAAAGAGGTAGATAAAGAGAGAGGTACTACCAACAATGGCAGGAAAACAATACTGTATGGTAAAAGGGAAGCACACTCACTTGCCAAAGAAATGTAGAAGTAGTACGGAAAGAAGATCTATATATATATATATATATATATATACATATACACATATAGATTTATAATATATATGTATGTATATATATATATATATATATATATATATATATATATATATATATATATATATATATATATAAAAAATATATACACACACACACACACACATACACACACACACAAATTTACATATATCTAAGAAACGTGAGACTGAACAGGAAAAATCAAGGAAAAAATAAAACGTTTTACTTGGCCGCAAGAGAAAAGTACAGTTGTGCACACTTACCATAAATGTAGATGTTCGAGTGTATTCACTGTTGCAGTCATCAAACTTGGGTTATCTGCCTGCAGGTAGCCCTGAGTCGGCCCAAATACCAGAGTATTAGGATTTCTGCATCGGATGCTGTCGCTTCTTCCATGACATCAGGTTGTCAAGAGTATAAAACAGGCAGCCGATGCCATTACATCAGTTTTTCTTGCCCCAGATGTCTGGAGCCCCCCAATAGGAAGCTATTATAAGGTAGGAAACACTACCAGTAAAAAGTAAATACCACTGACATTAAAAATGGCCACAGAGATGACAGGCAGAAAGGAATGAGAAAACCAGGGGGCTGGAGGGAGGGAAACCAGGACATCAACATTTATGGTAAGTGTACACAACTGTACTATGTTCTTTGCGTTTCACTGTTGCAGTTATCACACACGGGTTGATTCCCAAAGCTGCGGAAGGGTGGAGGCAGTCAAGAAGTGTTAGGGCTGGCTAGCAGGCCTTGTAAGACTGCTGTAGCAAATCCAGCTCTGGATTTAGGAAAAAATAGGTAAGTGGTAATGCTTGCTGAAGGTGTATACAGAACTACAGGTTGCAGCTTCCAGAATGTCCCTGGTAGGGACTCCCTTGAGAAATGCTGTAGAGGTGTAAGTAGCCCTAGTGGAATGTGGTCTGATCCCCTGTGGGGTAGGTTTTCCATGGTGCTTGTAGCAGAAATGGATGCAGTGTGCTATCCATTTGGAAATGGTTGTTTTGAAATGGCCTTGCACTCTGCCTCTGTAGCAAAGCTGATTACCAGCTGGTCAGATTTTCTGAAAAGTTTAGTCCTGTCAAGGTAGAACCTGAGCTGTCTGTGCACATCCAAGGAGTGCAGGATCCTTTCCCCTTTATTCTGAGGATTAAGGAAGAAGGTTGGCAAATGGATGGACTGGTTTAGAGCCACACAGGACACCACCTTAGGCATAAAAGACAGGTTAGACCTGAGGAAACCCTGTCAGCATGGAAAATAATGAAGAGTTCCACAGCCATTAGCGCTGTAACTCAGACACTCTTCTAGCTGAAGTTATGGCTAAAAGCAAGGCTGTTTTACAAGAGAGGAATTTTAACTCTGCTGAAGCAGCAGGTTCAAAAGGGGAAGCGTGAGCTTTTCCAGTACAAAGTTAAGGTCTCAGGCAGGGGTGGGTGCTCTCTTAGGGGGCCTTATGTTGTTAGCCCCTCTCAGGAACTGTTTGATGACAGAGGTTGCTCAGTATAATAATGAGCTGTGATGGCAGAGGCATGAATCTTAATGGAGGAGAAGGACAGGTCTCTGTGGAGTAGCTCTGCCAGGTAATCCAAGAATAGAGGTAAGGAGGGCACTGCTGTGTCTTCTCCTTGAGACTGATTCCAAGAACAATATATCTTTTCCACTTTTAAGCATAGGATTTCCTAGTACTAGGCCTTCTGGCTTCAAGAATGACATCCAGCATCTGTTTGCTGAGGGTTGCTAGTGGTGTATTCAGGGGATAAGCCAGGCTACAAGGTTTAGGGTGTGCAACTGTGGATGCAAAATCTGTCCCTCCTTTTGAGACAGCAGGGTAGGCATCTGGTGAAGGTGCCAGGGTGGCACTGCTGTCAGACTGTGTAAGAGTGGGTACCAGTGCTGACGTGGCCAGTCTGGGGCAATAAGAATTGCCCTTGGCCTGTCCTGTTTGATCTTGAGTAGTACTTTTGAGAGGAGGGGCAGAGGGGGAAAGGCATAAATTCAGAGGTTTTCCCATTGAAAGGATAAGACATCCACCTTCCAGGCACTGCTGTGAGGGGTCTTGGTGCAGAATTTGCTCAACTGGTGGGTCTTGGGGGAGGCAAAGAGGTCCACCTCTGGATTAGAAGATTGAAGGTGTTGGGCTCCAATTTCCACTCGTGTGGGTCTAGGAGATTTCTGCTTAAGTTGTCTGCCAGTGAATTTTGTTTGCCTGGCAGGAATTGAGCTTGTAGACGCACTTGGTTGTCAAGGCTGTGTTCCACAGGGCCATGGCTAACCTGCAGAGTGGGTAAGAATGGGTTCCCCCTGCTTATGTACCACATAACTGTGGCGTCAGTTTTTATCAGCAGCTGTCCTGAAAGGATTAGGTATTTGAAGGCTGTCAGAGCATTTTGTACAGCTAGCATCTCTTTTTGATTGATGTGCAGGAGAATTTGGTCTGGGCTCCATTGGCCCTGAATACATTTGCCTGCCATGTAAGCCCCCCCATGCATAGTCTGATGCGTCTGCTGTCAGAGTTTGGGTGGCGAGGGGTTGAGTGAAAGGCAGACCCTTGTCGTGGTTGCATGCTTCTGCCCACCAAAGGAACTCTGCCCTTAGACAAGGTATAACTGGAATGATTGTTTCCAGGTCCTGAGAATGTTGGCACCAAAGACTTAAGTACTATTGAGGTTTCTTCATAAGCAGTCTTGTATATGGAAATAGCAGAATACACGAGACCATGAACCCTAGGGCTTGCAGTATTTTCCTTGAAGATAACAGGGTTCTGGTGGCCATTTGTTTGAAGTAGTTGGTCAGATAGACCTGTTTTTCTGGAGTGAGAAATGCCACCTGAGAAGGTGTGTCCAAGCTTGCTTCCAGGAATACAATCTTTTGACTGGGCACCAGTTGTGACTTCTTTTCATTGATGGTGTACCCCAATGAAGTGAGAAGGTTTTTTACAAATGCCAGGTGCTAAAGTAGCAGTTCCTGACTGTCTGCCTAAATCAGGCAATCATCCAAGTTTGGGAAAATTTGGATATTTCTCTGCCTGCAATATGCAATGGCTGGAGCCAGGCACTTTGTGAATACTTTGGGTGCAGTAGATAAGCCAAAGGGAAGTGCAGAGAATTGATAGTGCATAGAGCCTGCCCTGAAGTGTAGATATTTCCTGCATGACTCCCTTACGGGGATGTGCAGATAAGCTTAAGTCTAGAGTGACTAACCAGGCATCCTTGGCTAGCATAGGGGAGAAGCTGTTGCAGGGTAAGCATCTTGAATTCTGGGACCACCAGAAAGGTGTTGAGAATTGATGGATCCAGGACTGGGTGCCAAGAGCCCTCTTTTCTGGGCAACAGGAAAAGTCTGCAGTAGAAACCCTGCCCCCTTTGTTCTACTGGAACAGTTTGAATAGCTTTGACATTGAGCATGGAAAGTACTTGTTTATGAGCCTCTGCCCACTGGTTTGGATGAAGGTCTGGAAACCCGCTTGGGGTTGGCAGTGAATGGAAGCAGAATCTGTACCACTGGGATACAATGTTTAGGACCCATCTTTCCTGAGTAATGGACATCCAGTTTTTTGCATGAAGGGCAAGTTTTCCTCCTATGGGCACAAGCAATTGGGCAGGGCTGGGAAGGATAACTGAAAAGTCATTGTGAGCTTTTTCCATAAGGGGGCTGCTTACCACTCCCTGTTTTTGAGGTGGGAGCACTCCATTGTTTAGATCTCTGCATACCCTGAAACTGTAGTCTGGGTGGCCTGTTTCCCCTGGGTTAGGCCTGGAAGGGGCTGGAAAGGACCAGTTTTTAGAAGGCCAAGCCTACTGAATCTAGGTGGCTGCACTTGTAAGAATTATTTTACAGTTTGCATAGATTTAGCCTTTTCTTCCATCTTTTTAAGAACCTCTTCTGCTTTGGTGCCAAACAAACAGTCCTTATTTAAAGGAGCGTCTAGTAATTTTGATTTGACATGATCTGGCAATGTTTGTTCCTTCAGCCAAGCATGGCTTCTCAGTACAGACCCAGTGACTGCAAACCTGCAAGATGCTTCTAGGGCATCAAAGCCACACTGAAAAGTATGCTTACTAACTTGGTTTGCAGAATGCATCAACTCTTGTAAATCTTTATTTTCTGCACAATCTGGAAGTAACACCATTTTTTGTATAATTAGTTCCATTATATGTTGCTGGTACTTCAACATGTGAAACTAGCAATTCAATGTCCTGATGGCAATAGTTGCAGAGGTATATACCTTCTTACCCCATCTGTCTAAAGCTCTGTAATCTCTGTCTGAAGGGGTAGAGTTTTTGGCTGTAGTAGCCTTAATACCTTTAGGTCCCCGGGAAATGGTCTCTGGATCCACAGTAGGATTCTTGAAGAGAAATTTGTGAGAATCAGGTACTCTGTAGTACCAGTCAGGTTTTCTAGGGGCCGGGTGTAAAGTATCTGGAGTAAGACTGGATTAAATGAAGACATCATCTACAACATCCAGGACAGGGGGTACAGCAAGAGGCCTGTGCTGAGGCAACTCTAAAAATTCTCTTGAGTCTCTTTTTGGACTGAGGGTAGTCCTGGCATTACCAGCGGAAATGCTCTCAAAGTATGCAAGGTTTCACCAAAAGATAAATCCTCTGAAGGGGAGGCAGATGGAATGGATTCCTCTGCATCTCAATCTTCCTAGGTTGATCAGGGCATGTCCTGATAATCCGAAGGGTCAGAGTCATCGGACTCCTGGTCTGTAGAATCAGAATGAAGCTCAATTCTTTGTCCCTTAGCAGGGGAAGGCTGACTTACCCTAATTAGGGTAATAAGGTCTTCAGCCATTTTAAGAATTTGTTTTTGTGGCATGGGAGATTGAGCATGTGCTTTGGTCATCGGTTTTCTAGGCGTAGTGCATACGCATACTCTGGGCCTAAGAAACTCAGTAGTTTTAGCCAAAAACGAAGTCGTTGGTTTAATTCGAACATCGGTAGGTTGGAATATACCCTCAGTAGCCGATGCCTGCACAGCGGAACCGGACCCATCCAAGGTAGAGACATCCGTAGGTTCCACAGTCGAAGAAGCATCTCACGGCATACCGGACTCCAAATGGGTCTCAGCAGAGGCCTGCGAATCTGTAGAAGCAGGCATCAGGGGCTGCAAAGGCGCCTCACTAAGTACCGGAGGACTGCCGACTAGCTTAATGGAAGCATCATCGGCTGTTTTGGACCTATGCGGTCTCTGTCTATCTTTACATTTTTTCGGAAGATCGGTAGTTGGATGGCTTATCAAAGCCATTTCGGAATATGGAGAACGAGAGCAAAAGAATTTAGCGACAAAGATAGCCCGATGACGAACGGTTCGGGTGTTAAACAAGGCACAAGACCGACAGCAAGGGACGTTGTGGTCTGGGCCTAAACAGGTGAAGCAGTAAGAATGAAAATCGTTGTGAGGTATTTGCTTTCCACAGGCAAGACAATTGTTAACTTTTTCTGATACTGGTTAGAGCACGAAAAAAGGATCCCCAACGGGGTACTTAGCTTTAGAAGACTTCAGGTTAGAAACTTAAAAAACGAAAATTTCAGGTTGCGGCCAACCGGCACTTGTGACCTGCTTCTGCTTCCGGCTCCTCGGCAAGAAAGACTGATGTAATGGCATCGTCTGCCTGTTTTATACCACTGATGACCTGATGTCATGGAAGAAGCGACAACATCCGACGCAGAAATTCTAAGACTCTAGTATTCGGGCCGACTGAGGGCTACCTGCAGGCAGATAACCCAAGTGTGATGACTGCAACAGTGAACCACAAAGAACATCTGGTTGATGCATCTTGCGACAACAGAGGCAAATGAGATCCGAGGTAATCTGGAGAGGAGTATTGTGGGTAAAGTCATAGCTCAAGGGTTTTTTGCTTGCAGGAGCTGTGTAATGGCCGAGCCTGGTCTAAGGATCGGAATCAAGGATAAATGAAGACTGACAACATCAGACTGAAGGTTTTGGGTTTCTTACTACTACTGTTAAAGACTTATTTACTGTCATTCTACATTCCTTAGGTATTGAATGGCTTTCTGATTTTTTTTATTTATTTATTTTTTTTACAAAGAAGTGGTGAACTTTCCCAAGAAAGAATTAATTTGTATGTGCGGTTAATTGAACATGTTATTTTGAAGGTCAATTCTTTTTGCAAGTAAAAGGAGTTGGCTATAGGATCTGCCTGTGGCCCCTCGTTTTCATATACTGTAATGGCTGAGTGGGAGCAGAAGTATATTTTTAATAGCAAATTTGCATCTTCATGGTGTTGGTATACTAGGTACCTGAACAAATTTGTAGAATGTATTAACAACATTACCCAGATTTTAGAATGTACATATATTGGGAAAGAATATACAGCCTCCTTGGATGTAATGTTAATAAGGAGAAGACTGACAAAAGGTTGAGTTTGCAAATCTATAGCAAACCAACATATCTGCATTTTACTAGTCATTCTTTAGTGCAAAAAAGAGCCGTCTTTAAAGGTCAGTTTGATCGTGCAATGTGTATGTTTCTCAGCAAGGGATAGCCAGATAGATTCATTGGCAATCTTGGAGAGGAAGTTATTTATACACAAGTGATGGAGTGGCTTTTATGTCCCAATTTAGGTGGGGGAGATGAATATACATATAAAAAAACAGACCAATATAGTGGATTATGACAATAATAGGTCTACTGGTATGTTTGATAAAACATCTCACGTTACTTGTAGACAGGTTAGTTCATTAATTATTGCTTACTCTTGAGATAAAAAATGTATTAGAATGGTTATAAACAAAAACTGGAATTTCGTTATTGACAATTCTGAAACACAGAACAAACTAGGGAACAAACCGATAACTGTACAAAAAAGGTAAAAGCCTTAAAATATCTGAGTCTGCTAGAGGAAGCAAGTACGATCAGAAGTACTCTAAGTGTGGATGCTGCAATTACTGCAGGTACATGTACTTAGGTAATATGGTTACAATTAAAAATTATACTTTAAGTTTCAGGGAGATATAAGGTGTTGTATATGTGGCTTTAATGCCAGGAATGTCTTGGGTTTTATGTAGGTAAAACGGAACAAAAAAAAAGGAGAGGGTTTATTGACATCTGTATGTAGAACAATAAATGCATTTTATAAATATATCTTGGTTTTTCCTACTCACCAACTTAGGTTTTGTATTTTAGAAAAGGTGGTAAATAATCTGAGGAGTGGGCCTGGAATTTAACATGGAGAAAAAATAATTAAAATGGCAATTAAGGCTTAATTGCAAGAAGTTTTTCAGGGCTAAATGAAATGCCCTCTAGTATGTATTTCTTAAAGTTGAAAGCTTATTCTAGATAAGTATTTAATGGTGTACAGATATTTTATTAATTTTATATGTAAATATGTATGGTGGATGGCACTGTTTTTAGTTTTTATATGAATCTAAGTGTTCTCATTTAATTAGGAATGTATCTTTAACTGTATGTGGTAAGGGGTTTAGTCATGTGATGTCAGCCTGGGGATTTAAAAATGTGATGTGTGTCTTTTAACATAGGTTTATAGGTAGGTAATAGGCTATCGGCCCAAGGGCCTACGTAAGCCTAGCCAAAAATGTTCCCTGGCTTATGCCACCCAAGAAAGTTATTTTCCTGTGCCACTGTCGAGCAGAGACACAGAAGTGATCCCCGGGGTGTATTTCCTATTTCCCATACACTCAAGATTTTTCTTGAAGAGTGCTAATGAAAAACTTTGCTTGACATAGATGGGTAGCCTGTTCCAGAGTATGGGAAGTCTCTGGGACAGGAATCTATCCCTCCAGCATGTCCAGTTTATTGTGGTGACAAGGTTTAGGTCCCTAGAGCGTGTAGCTCGGAGGGATTGGGATTTCTTTAGGTGTAGCATGTCCAACAGCTCTGGGTTTGACAGCTTTATATGTTAGGCAGAGATCACCTCGGAGTAGGCGAAATGCTACGGAGTAAAGCTGGAGTTTTTTTGAGGAGGTCAGTGTAGGGCATTTGTTTGAGGCCAGTAATTCTCTTTGTGAGGTACTTCTGTGGCCTTTCCAGCTGCTGCAGATGTCTTGTGAGGTACACTCCAAAAGGGGCGTTGTAGTCTATAATGGGTCTAATGAGTGTCGAGTAGAGGGGAACAATGACCTCTTTTTTCCTGGATGAGAACCCTTTTATGATGAGGTGTGCCACATAGAAGGACTTCCTGACTACTGTGGCAATGTGACTATCAAAGGAGAGACTACTGTCCACCTGGGTCCCAAGGTCTCTAATCACACATTCGGTGTTAAGTAGATTGCTGCCTATGTGGTAGTTCCTGGGTACAGAGTTTTTACCAAAGGGGATGACACTGCACTTTTTGTCATTGAGCTTGAGGCCATGGCTCTGACACCAGGCATCTGTCTCAGCATGGCCCTTCTGTAGGATGTCCACATCATTTGGGGACTTGACCATGGCTCCTAGTTTGCAGTCATCTGCAAACTTCATTAGCCAGAGGCCTTCTGTGTTAGCCTGTACTTCAGAGAAGTAGATACCAAACAGGAGAGGTCCCAATACGGAACCCTGTGGTACTCCACTTGTCACTGCTTTGAGGTCAGATTTGGAGTCTGCAACTTTTACAGTGTGGGTTCTGTCAGTGAGCCAGTTGGCAACCCATCTTGTGACGTAGGGAGTTATACCTAGTTAGTGAGTCTAGCTATATTTCCAGAATGGAGGATGGTGTTGAAAGCCTTGGCAAGGTCAAGATAGGCTGTGTGAACCACCTTACCCTCATCTACGGCTTTGGTGACTGCCTCAAAGAAGTCGATCAGGTTCAGAAGGCATGATCTGCCTTTCACAAACCCGAACTGGGTGGGATCCAGAATTTGGAGGTTACCAATGTCTTTGTTTATGAGTTCCATGATGATACTTTCCATGGCCTTGCAGACCAGGCTCGTCAGGCTAGTAGGTCAATAGTTCCCGGGATCAGTGGTGGCTCCCCTTTGTGGAGTGGTATAACTGTTGATGTGTGCCATTCAGTGGGCACATAGCCTGATGCGAGGCTATTATTGAACATGGTGCTTAAGTGGGGAGCCAGTTTGTTCTGAAGTTCATGTAAAATGCAGCCTGGGATGTTGTCCGGTCCCATGAATGCTGCGTTTTTGGCTTTAGAGAGTGCAGCTTTTACCTGCGTACTTGTGATTACAGGGACTCTGCATTCTTCCTGTATAGACATGGGCCCTTTAGTGGGTGAGGGGGGGGGGATAAAGTTAGCACTGAACCTATCTGCCAGGATGTTGGCAATATCAGTTGGTTCTGTAATTTTCGTGCCTTTGTGCTGTAACTCAGAGCAGATCTGGGTGTTGCCATCAAGACTCTTGACATAGCTATAGAATGCTTTGTGGTTGTCCTTAGAATTAGTGGTGATTTTGTTTTCATAGCTAGCTTTGGAGGATCTTATAAGTGATCTCAGCTTCTTACTGAGGCTGACCAGGGAGCTCCTCCACTCATGGGATTCTACTCTCTTTTGCAACAGTTTCTTCCTTCTGTTGTACAACTTGTTTATGGCAAGGGACCACCAGATTGGCTTCCTTTTTTTGGAGGATAGCATCTTGGTTCTGTTTGGGATAGCACGATCCATGCACTCGTATAAGTGCTTATAGAGTGCATTTGTGTAGGATTCAGCAGTTGTAACTGTATTGTCCATCTGCATGGATGTCATGAAGTTCACCACTTCTCTCTTAAGAAACATGAAGTTGGCTTTGGAGAAATTTTTTCCGTGGTTTCCTTAATGGGGGGTGGGGGCGGGATGTGGATATCAAGGGTGATTAGCTTATGGTCTGATCGGACCAACGAGGAGTTGACTTCATGTGTGGAACACCGGTCACTCATGTTGGTAATGACTAGGTCTAGGATATTGTTGCCCCTGGTGGGGGTGTGGATAAGTTGATCCAGGGCATTGGAGTTTATGAATTCCAGAAAGTGTTGAGCTAAGGAGTTGGTACACGAGTAGTTTTCCCAGTTAATGGTGGGGTAGTTGAAGTCACCTATTATTAGGGTGTTTGGTTGAACCCTAATATTTGCCAGTACATCAAGAAAAGAGGAGGTGGAATCCTAGGGCATGGCAGGGGATCTGTAGCAAGCTACAATTTGGACTGCAGTTTTGCCCAGAGTTAGTTGCACTTGGATAACCTTGGATGCATTATGCTGAGCAACTAGCCTGGAGGTGTGGATATCCTTAATGAATATGGACACACCTCTGCCTTTGGTGTTTCGGTCCAGGTTACATGGCCGAAAAGTGTGGTATGAGTTATAGCCTGGTAGTGCAGGGGTGCTCTCTGGAGCCTTGAACCAGGTCTCAGTCACTGCACAGATATCGATGTTATCGATGTTCTCCATTTTAAGGAGTGCCTCGAGTGAGTGCATTTTGAGATTTAGACTTCTAGCATTGAGTAGCATTACCCTCAGTTTTTGCTTGCCTGTTCCTGTTATGGTGGTGAATTTGTTATTTGAACCTTGCCTAAAAAAGGCACTATAGGGGCAACAAGAGCCTTAGCCAGCATCCAGAATCCCAGGCACGACAGGTGCAGGCCATCTGTGGCAAAGCATCATGGTCTGTTGACCATGTCATCCCAAGCAGCCAGATACTGGATCCCCTTAGAATGACACCAGAAGCTTAGCCAATTGTTGAAGTCAATCATTTTGTCCTTGTACTGCGGTATCATTCGCGGCGATGTCAGAATGCTACTCAGGGCTAGGGTCATACCTGCCTGGGCTACAAGATCGGAGAGCTCTTCCATGTCTCTTTTTATGTAGTCCATGGAGGTATGTCTCAGGTCATTCACATCAACATGGACAATGACAGAGTCATATTTGTACTTGTTGTGGAGTGACCTGAGTGCGTGGGTTATGTGGCGGATCCTGGCACCCGACAGGCAGCTGACAGTAACCTTCTCCTTTGTTTAGCCTGGTGAGTGGGACATCAGTGTGCCTGACTACAGAGTCACCTATGACTAGTGTGTTGGGTATGTTGTTTTGTCTTATTGGCTGTGGTTGAGTGGCACACTGAGTCTGTGGGCTATGTGTCATTTGGGTTGTGTTGGGGGATGGAGGTTGCTTGCATTTCTGCTTTGGAGGTCTCTGTTGCTTAGACAGATTATTATTGAGAGCCTCCGCGAATGTTTTTGTGTTACTATGTGTGGATTTTGGTGGTGCAGATTTAGTGAGATTATGTGATGAGTGTGGTGTGGTGCAAATGTTTAACTTCTCCTCATGACTGTCAAGTTCAGTCTTGGTTGGAGAGAGCTTTATCTCCAGTTTGGCTAGATAAGTGCATCTCTCACAGGTTGTAGTGTTGGGTGGTAGGAGGAGAGGGTTGTCTGTGCACATGAGGCAATTTCTACATTGCCTCAAGATGCCCAGATTCATCAGATAGACAGGAGAGAATACTGGGAGCTGACCCTTGGACATGCCTAAATAAAAAACTATTTTCCTCTAGATAAGTGAGGAAAGTGAGTACAAGAGCTGTTTTTCTCTAAGCAAGTGAGGAAAGTAAGCACAAAAACTGTTTTCCTCTAGGTAATGAGGAAGATTGAGTGCTATAGTAATTAGAAGCTTATTTAGTGCTTACAAGTTCTGAACATTCAAAACATTTGTTGGTCGAAAGCCCTTCTGTTAATAAATGTTTATCGGTAGGTGACTGCTGCCGATTTCTGTCTCATTTGGACTTATGGAAAACTAAAAAAGTAATAACAGCCACAAGGGCTTGCAGCTCAGACACCTGCCTAGCTGAAGTAAGGGCCAAAAGAAGAACAGTCTTCAAAGAACAATGCTGTAAGGAAGCTAAGCACGTCCTCAGGAAAAATGTGACTACAGGTGACCAAAATCCTATCACTCAAAATGTCAGCTGAAGACGGGCAGGTGGAGATGGATGACAGATTTCCAAACCATGTAATAACCCTGGTGATTTATGGAAAGAACCCAGGAGTCCTGGATGATCTTTAGTCAAACAGGAAGGGACAAAGAGAGACATAGAGAAAGAGGAATGTGACTGAGAAGAACAGGGCAAGGATGGTAAGACAGCACCTATTTTGTCAGGAAAAGTAAGCTTCTCAGTAGAAGGAGTTTGGGTAGCCTTAGCAGGGGGGAGTCCTACTACCACCCTTTTTACCTTTGGGGGAAGAGTGAGACCGTCTACGGACAAAAGCAGGTTTATTAGGATAATTCCTCTGAAAACCTGGGCACAGGGGAAACAAAAATATGCTTCAACTCCTGTAAGGCCTTGCCCTTCCTTGCAGGGCCTTAAACAACTCTGCAGTAGCAGCAGTACCAAACAAATACTTATCATCCAGAGGAGGATCCATCAGTTTAGCCTTGATATCATCAGTCTGAGCTGAGAATACCTCCTCAAAAAACAGATGCAAAATGTAGCAACCCTAGATGAAACATCACTTACACCATAGCTTCATTAAATGGAATGGCAAGCTACTTGGCAGAACATCCTCAGCAAAGCAAGAGCAGAAGCCTTTCCCTCAGAATCAGGGAGATCTGAAATACCCTGACAAGCTTTGAGACAGAAGAGCCAGAATGTATCTAGTTATGTGTGTCTGACAGTTAACAGCTCTAAAGGCTATGGCAGCAGAAGTGTACACCTTCTTACCCATCCTCTCCATGGTTCTGCTATCCTTATCAAATGAAAGCAACTTAGTGGAAGACAACAATTTGGAGGGCTTATCAGAAGCAGCTACCACCACAGAGGGGTCAGCAGAGGGGCACTTATAAAGAAACTTGCGGTCCTCAGGCACTTTATAAAACCTATCATTTTTTGGGATCAGGGGGTTGGGAAACAGAGGAAAAAGCATCTGGCAAGTCAGCAAGAACAGGAGGAACAGCACAGGGTCTAGAAGACTCAATTTGTATAAGCTCACAGGACCTCTTCTGAGCATCAGACACCTGTACACAGTCCCATTTGAAAATTTCCATCATTATGGAAATAGTATCATCAAAGGAAATCTTAAAAGGAGATTCAGGACTGCCTCAGAACCATAGTCAAGTGGCAAAGAAATCTAGGAGGAATATCTATGGGACTCCATCAGAATCAGCATCCTCCTCAGAAGAAGAATCCTGCTCCCTTGGTGTCTTAAGAGGAGTAGAAGACCAGGGAGGAGCAGGAAAGTACAGTTGTGTACACTTACCATAAATGTAGATGTTCGAGTGTATTCACTGTTGGCAGTCATCACCTGTGGTAGCCCCTGGTCGGTCTGAATACCAGAGTCAATGTTTTTGTGTGCCAGCTGCCGTTGCTTGTAGTCTGACGTCAGGTCGTCAGTGCTATCAAGCAAGGCATCCAATGTCATTACATCAGTTTTTCTTGCCCTAACCCATCAAAAGCACAAGGGAAGAGAGAGAAGTGGTCCTGGTGGCTAAAAGCCACCTTGGGAAGCTTGTGTCCCCTAGGGGAAGATGGTAAATGGGGGATGGAGGGAGGGAAACCAAGACTGCAACAGTGAATACACTTGAACATCTACATTTATGGTAAGTGTACACAACTATACTATGTTCTTCGTGTTTCAGTGTTGCAGTCATCACCTGTGAGAGGATTCCCAAAGCTGAGGAAAAGGGTGGAAGGATAGGTTGAGTCCCAGGTATGGGACAGGAGGCCCTGCAGAACTGCAGAGGCCAACCCTGCTCTAGACTTAGAAAAGAGAGGTAGGTGGTAATGGTTTGTAAAGGTATGGACAGAGGTCCAGGTGGTCGCTTCAAAGATGTCCCTGGCAGTTACTCCTCTGAGGAAGGCAGTGGAAGTGGAGGTTGCCTTAATGGAGTGGATACGGATAAGACTTAGGGATGGGTTTCCCATGTAGACTGTAGCAAAAATGGATACAGTGTGAAATCCATTTGGAAATGGTTTGTTTGGAGAAGGGCTTCCCCTCTGCCCCTGGGGCAAACCTTACAAGAAGCTGGTTTGTTTTTCTGCATGTCTAGTGAGTGTAGAATTCTTTCCCCCTTGTTTTGAGGGTTGGGAAAGAAGGTGGGAAGGTGTATGGCCTGGTTAAGGGTCACATCAGATACAACCTTGGGCATAAAGGAGGGGTTAGTCCTCAGGGAGACTCTGTCTACATGGAAAATTATGAAGGGCTCGACAGCCATGAGAGCTTGAAGTTCCGAGACCCTTCTGGCTGAGGTGATAGCTAGTAGGAAGGCAGACTTCCAAGATAGGTCTTTCAATTCTGTTGATGTGTCAGGTTCGAAAGGAGGTAAGGTTAGTTTTTCTAACACATAATTCAGGCCCAGGCTGGCATCGGAGGCCTTCTGGAAGGCCTGATATTAGAAGCCCCTCTGAGGAATTGCTTAATCAAAGTATGAGAGAAGATGGGTGGGTCTGAATCATAATGGGCAGATATGGCCGATGCATGGATTTTAATAGAGGAGAAAGAGAGGCCACTATTGAGCAACTCTGCTAGGTAATCTAGGATGAGAGGGATGGAAGGCTGTGAGGTACTGCCCTCTTTTGATTGTTTCCAGGAGCAGAATATTTTCCATTTTCCTGCATATGATTTTCTTGTGCTGGGCCTTCTGGCCTCTGTGACGATGTCCAGGACTGGTTTATTTAACAGGGACTCCTTATTCGTTTTTAGAGTATAAGCCTTGCTAAAAGTTTGAGAGTCTGTAGGTCTGGGTGCAGTACCTTCCCCCTCTCCTGGGTCAAGAGGTCTGACATCAGGGGAAGCAGTTTTGGGGGCTATAAGGTCAGACTGTGTAATAAGGGGTACCGATGCTGTCTGGGCCAATCTGGAGCAATGAGGATGGCCTTTGGTCTCTCCTCTCTTATTTTGATCAGAACTTTGAGTATAAGGGGGAGAGGGGGGGTATCCGTACACAAAGAGGGAGCTCCAGGGGAAGGTCAAGTCATCCACCTTCCATGCTAGGAGGTGATACTCCCTGGTACAGAACGTGTGCAGCTGGTGGTTGAGGCGCAAGGCAAAGCGGTCCACTTCTGGGGTCCACAACTCCTGGGTGATTTGCAGAAAGATTTCTCTGTGGAGCTACCATTCATAGGGGTCTAGTAAGTTTCTGCTTAGGTGGTCCGCCAGTGTGTTGATCCCTGGTAAGTATTGGGCAATTAGGTTTAGCCCCCAAGGAGGTGGCTGTAAGCCAGAGCCTCAAGGCTAACCTGCACCAGGGGGTAAGATTGGATGCCCCCTTGCTTGTTGATGTACTACATTACTGTGGTGTTGTCTGTTTTTATAAGGAGGACCCCTGGCCTGAGATGGGGTTGGAAGGAAGTCAGAGCCTTTTGCACTGCCATCATTTCTTTCTGATTGATGTGTAAGTGAAGTTGCTGGGCATTCCAAAGGCCTTGGGTACACCTGCCTGCTAGATGAGTGCCCCAAGCAATATCTGAGCCATCGGTGGTGATGGTCTGGCCGGAAGGGCAGAGGATGAAGGGAAGACCCTTGTTCATGGCACAGGCCTCTGCCCACCAGAGAAATTCGGCCCTTATACAAGGGATCAGAGGGAGAGTGGTCTCTAAGGACTGACAGTGCTGACATCAAAGGTTTTTAAGTACCACTAAAGTCTTCTCATGTGAAATCTGGCGAGAGGGATGAGAAGGATGCAAGATGCCATGTATCCCAGGCATTGCAGAAACTCCCTCGCAGTGAGGTGACTTCTGGAAGTCAGCTGGGTGAAGTAGAGAGGCAGGAAGCTCTCCTTTTCTGGGGATAGGAAAGCCATTTGGGTTGCTGTTTCTAGCACAGCTCCCAGGAAAACAATTTTTCTGGTGGGGTTTTGGTTTGATTTTTTTCTCGTTGATGGTGAACCCTAGGAAAGTTAGGAGTGCTTTGATAAAGAGAAGGTCCTGGAGCAACTTTTCTTTGCACTCTGCCTGAATGAGGCAGTCATCCAGGTAAGGGTAAATCTGTGTATTTCTCTGTCTGCAGAATGCTACAGCCGGGGCCAAGCATTTGGTGAATACTCTTGGAGCAGTACATAAGCCAAAGGGCAGTACAGAGAACTGAAAGTGTTGATAGCCTGCTCTGAAGCATAGAAATTTTCTACAGGATTCCCTAATGGGGATGTGGAGGTATGCATCTTTTGGATCTAGTGTCACAAGCCAGGCATTTTGTGTAAGCACAGGCAGGAGCTGCTGCAAGGTTAGCATTTTGAATCTGGGGACCACCAAGGAGGTGCTCAGTTTGGATAGATCCAGGATGGGGCGCCAAGCCCTCTTTTCTTGGAACAAGGAATAGTCTAGAGTAAAAACCTTTTCCTGTTTGATCTGGAGGGACAGGTTCTACTGCCCCCTGGGATATTAGAGTTTGGACCTGATTCAATGTCTCTGCCCACTGGTTTGGGGCGAGATCTGGGTACCCTTTTGGAATAGGGAGTTCGCTGAAGGAGATTCTGTATCCCTGAGAAATTATTTTTAAGACCCATTGGTCCTTGGTTATAGAGACCTAACTGTCCTTGAAGAGGGTGAGCCTTCCTCCCAGTTTTGGGCAGAGGGGAGAAGGAGAGTCAAGTCATTGTGAGTGCTTGCCAAAAAGGCTCGGCTTAGAACTCCCTACCTTATGGACGGAAGTGGTCCATTGTTTGCTTCTTTGATGGCCCTGGGATAGGGGACTGGATGGCCAGTCCCTGCGGGGCTTACCTTGGCCCTGTCAGCTAGGTGCAGAGAAGTCCCAGTGCTTGGAGGGAAAGTTCCTGCTGAACCTGGGAGGTTGAACTTAAAAGAAATCTTTTACTGTTCGCATAGATTTTGCTTTGTCTTCCATCTTTTTAAGCACCTCTTCTGCTTTTTCCCCAAACAGGCGTTCCTTATCTAGGGGTATATCAACAAGTTTAGACTTGACATGATCAGGGAGAGGTTGTTCCTTCAGCCATGCATGTCTTCTAATAACAGATACTGTCACTGCTGCCCTGCTAGAGGCTTCTAGGGCATCAAATCCACATTCTAATGAGTGTTTACCCACTTGACAAGCACAGTGTTGTAATTCTGCCAGCTCTTTTGAGTTGGTACCGTCAGGAGAGGTAGCAATCTTCTGTTTTAACTGTTCCAAAGTGTGTTGTTGATATTTTAACATATGGAACTGACAACTGAATGCTCTGATAGCTAAGGTTGCAGAGGTGTATACTTTCCTACCCCATCTGTCCAGAGCTCTGGAGTCTTTGTCAGAAGGAAGAGGATGCTTGGCAGAACTAAACTTAGCTCCTTTGGGTCCCTGTGTAATGACATCAGGTTCTGCAGCAGGATTCCTGTACAGGTATTTGTGAGAATCCGGTACTCTGTAGTACCTGTCAGGTTTAGCTGGGGCAGGAGGCAGGGCTTCAGGGGCTAAACTGGATTCATGGAAAACATAGTCCACCACTTCCAAAATAGGTGGGATGGCCAGGGGTCTGTGCTGGGGCAGGTCCAGAAACTCTAAGTCATTTATTTGACTGTGGGAAGTCTTGAGATTCCCATTGAAAATATTCCCTGAGGGAGTGAAGGGTTTCCCCAAAGGAGAGGTCCTCTGGAGGAGAAGTAGAATGGATAGATTCCTCTGCATCTGAATCCTCAAACAGTTAAAGGGATGTTGTTCCTCTTCAAAAGCAGAATAATCAGATTTCTCAGACTCTTGGTCTGTCATAATTTCTGGAGAAGAATTCCTTTTCCTTTTTGGAGTGGGGGCCTGATTACCTCGGATAAGGGAGATGAGATCCTCTGCCATTTTAAGCATTTGAGCTTGGGGTGGGGGAGCAGAAGCAAGATGGTGGCTAAAAGCAGATTTCCTAGGAGTGGCCTGTCTTTTAGGACTGAGAGAATCCATCGGTCCCCGAGAAGCATTAGTCGGATGCAAAGATGTCGGTTTTAGTCTAGAATCGGTTGTGCAAAAAGTCTTCTCATAAGCCGGTGCCTGGTTCGCGGCTCCGGACCCAACCAAGGCAGAGACAGCCAAAGGCTCGGAAGGTGAAATGGATTTCTGCGGCATACCGGACTCCGAAATGGTCTTGGCAGAGGCCTGCGCAGAAAGCGAGTCAGGCATCAGGGGCTGTGAAAGCACCTCACTGAATTCCGGAGAATTGACTACTTGCTTAGCGGTACAGTCATCGGATGGCATAGCCTTGTGTGGTCTGTCTCTATCTTTATCTCTACGTTTTTTCAGAATGTCAACAGATTGTTGGCTGACGGACACCATATCAGAATTTGAAGACAGAACATGAAAATAACTGTCTACAAAAAGAGCTCAAAAAAGAGGGCACAGGACTGGCAACAAGGGACATCCTCCTGGTCTGGGCCTAAACAAGTGATGCAGTAAGAATGAAAGTCTCGGTGTGGGATCTGCTTTCCCACAGGCGAGACAACTGTTAACTTTTTCGGATATCGGTTAGAGCAAGAAAAAAGGGTCCCCAATGGGGTACTTAAGCTTTAGATGTTTTCTGCTGAAATTCAACTTCTGGCAGCGACCAACTGGCACTCGTGCTAACTGCTTCTGCTATGGGCTCCACGGCAAGAAAGACTAATGCAATGACGTCAGCTGCCTTGCTTTATAGCACTGATGACCTGACGTCAGACTAAAGGTGATGGCAAACGGTGCACAAAAACATTGACTCTGGTATTCGGGCTGACCGAGAGCTACCACAACAGGGATAACCCACAGGTGAGGACTGCAACAGTGAAACACGGAAAACATCAGAAACTCCCTGTGGATGCTTAAGGCATTAAACAGGCCTTGAGTGAAGTTTTGCCATTCACTCTTAGAATCTTTTGCAGCAGGAGAAATATGTTTATTTTTCTACTACTTTTTAAAGGACAACTACGGGAAAACATTTTAAAAAGATACATTTTATAACTTTTCCTTAAGTTTGGCTCATTACAAGCCTGTATGTACCAGATAGAAGTAGTCACCAGTAATTTTACTCAGTTGCACCTCTGATTGACCTCCTGGGGGCAGACATCCTGATGAGAGTTTGTTTCATTATAAAGAAAAATCTTCCCTGTGATACACTGCGAGTCCACTGTTTCTGAGATTACAGTGCCCATAGCTGGGCTGTCATATGGCAGTTCCATTCACTTAGAATGGAAGAGCACAGAACAGCAGCTAACTTTGAGAGGCCTCAATAAAAGTATCATTTACTGTCATGCAGTGCCTGCTATAAGGCCCTGCAAGACAGCAGTGGCAAAGCCAGCTCTGGATTTAGAGAAAATTGGTAAATGACAGTGCTTGGTGAAAGTATGTACAGAACTCCAGGTAGCAGCTTCTAGGATATCCCTGGTAGGAACACCTCTGAGAAAGGCTGCAGAAGTAGATGCAGCCCTGGTGGAGTGAGATCTGATCCCCTAGGGGATAGGTTTTCCAAGGTGCTTATAGCAAAAATGAATGCAATGGCTTAACCATTTCGAAATGGTTTGTTTTGAAATAGCCTTCCCCTCTGCCCCTGCAGCAAATACTACCTGCAATTGTTCAGATTTTTTTCGAGATTTAGTCCTGTCCAGGTAGAATCTTAGTTGTCTGTGCACATCCAAGGAATGCAGAATCCATTCCCCTTTGTTCTGTGGATTGGGGAAGAAGGTTGGCAAATGAATGGACTGATTAAGAGCCACATTGGAAACCACCTTGGGCATGAAGGATGGACAGGTCCTGAGAGATACCCTGTCCACATGAAAAATGATGAAAGGCTCCACTGCCATAAGGGCCTGTAATTCAGATATCCTTCTAGATGAAGTGATTGCTAAAAGGAAGGCTGTTTTCCAAAAAATAAATTTTAAGTCTGCAGTAGCAGCTGGCTCGAAAGGAGGTAGAGTGAGTTTCTCCAAAACAAAGTTAAGATCCCAGGCAGGGGTTGCAGCTCTCCTGGGTGGTCTCAAGTTTTTTGCCCCTCTGAGCAGAGGATGAAAGAAGAGGAGTGGTTTTGTGTTATAGTGAGCTGAAATAACTGAGGCGTGGATTTTAACGGAGGAAAATGACAGGCCCTTGTGAAGCATCTCAGTTAAGTATTGCAAAATCTGAGGTAAATTGGGCACTGCTGTGCTCTTCCCTAAAGATTGTTTCCAGGCACAGAATCTTTTCCATTTGTCAGCATAAGATTTTCTAGTACTAGGTCTCCTCGTCTCCAAGATGACATCCATCACAGGTTTGCTGAGGGGTGATAAGGGTGAATTTAAGTGATTAGCCAGGCTGCAAGGTTCAATGTTGGAAGTTGAGGGTGCAGAATTTGTTTCTCCTGCTGAGACAGCAGGGAAGGGGTCTGAGGCAGGTGCCATGGAGATATTTGAGACGTACTGCGCAGGAGGGGGTACCAGTGTTGGTGCAGCCAGTCTGGAGCAATCAAAATCATCCTTGGTTTGTCCTGTTAGACTTTTAGTAGAACTTTGGAGAGCAGAGACAGAGGTGGAAAGGCGTAGACTGATAGGTTTTTCCAGCTGAAGACAGAACATCCACTTTCCAGGCTTGTTTGCAGGGAGTCTATGTGCAAAACTTGTCCAACTGATAGTTCTGGGGGGAGGCAAATAGATCTATGTCTGGGCTCCCCCATTCGCTTGTCAACATGTTGAAAGTCTGTGGTTCCAGTTTCCACTTGTGTGGGTCCATGAGGTTTCTGCTTAGCCCATCTGCCAGTGTATTCAATTTTCCTAGCAGGAATTGAGGTTGTAGATGCACTTGGTAGCTCAAGGCTGTGTTCCACAATGCCATGGCTAGTCTGCAGAGGGGGGTAGGAATGTGTACCCCCTGCTTGTTTATTTACCACATAACCGTGGTGTTGTCCATCTTTACCATTAGTTGTCCTGGAAGAATGTAGTCCTTGAAGGCTGTCAGAGCATTCTGTACAGCTAACATTTCTTTTTGATTGATATGTAGGTGCATTTGATTTGGGTTCCATTTGCCTTAAATGCACTTCCCTGCTAGGTGAGCCCCTCATGCATTGTCTGATGCATCTGTAGTTAGGGTTTGGGCAGCAGGGGGTAGTGTGAATGGTAGTCCCTTGTTCTGGTGGCAGGCTTCTGCCCACTATAGGAACTCCAGGCGTAGGCACACTATGATAGGAATCATTGTTTCCAGGCTGTGACAATGCTGACTCCATAGACTTTTTAGATACCACTGCAGTTTCCTCATATGCAGTCTTGCATATGGAATTAAAAGAATGCAGGAGGCCATGAACTCCCAAGGCTTGCAGTATTTGTCTTGCACATAGCAGAGTTTTTGTGGCCACTTGTTTGAAGTAAGTTACCAAATGAATTTGCTTCTCTGGCGTGAGGAAAGCCATCTGGGCAGTTGTATTCAAGCTTGCACCCAGGATTGTAATCTGTTGACAGGGTACCAGTTGTGATTTCTTTTCATTTATGGTATACCCCAGACAAGTTAGAACCCTTTTTACAAACGCCAGATGATTTAGAAGTATGTCCTGGTTTTCTGCTTGAATTAGACAATCATCCAGGTATGGGTATATCTAAAGATTTCTTTGCCTGCAAAATGCAATAACTGGAGCCAGGCACTTTGTGAATACCTTGGGCGCAGTAGACAAGCCAAAGGGCAGTGCAGAGAACTGATAATGCTAGTAGCCTGCTTTGAAGCGTAGGTGTCTTCTGCAAGATTCCCAGATTGGGATGTGCAGGTATGCTTCTTTTAAATCCAGAGTTGCCAACCAGGCGTCTTTGCCTAGCAAAGGAAGTAACTTGAATTTTGGAATCTCCAGAAAGGTGTTTAGAGTAGACAGGTCCAGGATTGGACACCATGATTTGTCTTTTCTGGGTACCAGGAAAAGTCTGGAGTAAAAACCTTGTTCCTTTTCCTCTTCTGATACCAGTTGAATAGCCTCCATGCTTAAGAGGGAAAGTACTTGTTTTTGAGCCTCTGCCCACTGATTTGGGGGCAGGTCTGGCCACCCATTTGGTGTTGGCAACGTGTGGAAATGAAATCTGTATCCCTGGGACACTATATGTAAAACCCATTTGTCCTGGGTTATGAGTTCCCAGTTCTTTGCATTAAGATCAACCTTTCCCCCAAAAGGGGCGGTCAAAAGATAACTGCCTGGTACTTCTAAAAGGAAGTCATTGAGACTGTTTACCATAGGGGGGTGTCTTGTTATTTCCAGATTTGGACGAGGAGGTCCCCCACTGCTTGGTTCTCAGAATCTCCTGGGACTGAAACCTGGGGTTTTTGCTGAGAAGACCTGGAAGGGACCGGAAAGGACCAATTCTTAATAGGCCAGTGCCTACTAAATCTAGGAGGTTGAACTTGCAAACAATCTTTAACAGTTTGCATAGATTTAGCTTTATCTTCCAGCTTTTTAAGAACTTCTTCAGCCTTGCTGCGAAACAGGCGGTCTTGATTTAAAGGAGCATCCAACAATTTAGCTTTAACATGTTCAGGCAAAGATTGTTCCTTAAGCCAAGCATGCCTTCTAAGCACAGACCCAGTAACAGCAGCCCTGCAAGAGGCCTCTAAAGAATCAAAACCACATTGCAAAGTATGCTTTCCAACTTGTTCAGCAGAATGCATTAAGTCCTGTAAATCTTTATTTTCCAGACAGTCAGGAATCAACATAATTTTCTGTTTGAGCAGTCCAATTTAATGTTGCTGATATTTTAACATATGAAATTGGCAGTTTGAAGCTCTGATTGCCAGTGTTGCAGAAGTATAAACCTTTTTACCCCATCTATCCAGCGCCCTTGAGTCTATCAGAAGGAGTAGGATTTTTAGCAGTAGAACCCTTAATGCCCTTGGGCCCCTGAGAAATAGTCGCTGGATCTGCAGCATGATTTTTGAAAAGGAACTTGTGGGACTCAGGAACCCTGTAGAATCTGTCGGGTTTACAAGGCGCAGGAGGCAGGGAATCAGGGGCCAAACTGGATTCCGAGAAAACATCATCAACAATGTCTAGTACAGGAGGTATAGCCAAAGGCCTATGCTGAGGTAGAAAAAGGAAATCCCCAAGCCTCTTTTCTGAATCAGAAAATTCCTGGCTTTCCCAGTGCAAATGCTCCCTTAAAGTATGTAAAGTTTCCCCAAAAGAAAAGTCCTCTGGAGGGGAAGCAGAGGGAATGGAATCCTCTGCATCAGAATCCTCATAAATAGGTATGGACAAATCCAGGTTACCAGAAGAGTCAGAAGAAATAGAATCCTGATCACAAGATTCATAAGCAAGCTCAGCCCTAGGCCTCGCCTCTTGGGGGGGGGGGGTTTGACTACCCCTGATTAGAGTTATTAGATCTTCAGCCATTTTTATAATTTGTTTTTTAGGCATAGGGGCCTGAGCGTCAATTTTTTTAGAAATGGATTGAGATTTAGGCCTTAGTAATGAATGTGGTGTCATTTTAATATGCAAGTCTGTAGGCCTGAAAACACCCTCAGAAACCGGTGCCTGCACAGCGTCTCCAGACCCATCCATGGTCGAGACATCTGTGGGTTCCATAGTTGAAGTGTCTCGTGGCATACCGGACTCCGAATGGGTCTCAGTAGAGGCCTGCGAATCAAAAGCAGTGTGTATCAGGGTCTGCAAAAGCGCCTCTCTGGGTACCGGCGAACTGGCGACTGGCTTAGGAGAAGCATCGTCTGCAGTTTTGGACCTTGACGACCTGTCTCTGCCTTTATCTTTGCATTTTTTCAGACTCCAGATAGTCGGATGGCTAATCGACGACATTTCTGGATAATTAAACCAAGAACTGAAATATTTAGAGGCGTAAATATACTGACAACGGATAGTGCGCTGATTAAATAAAGTACAAAACCGACAGTAAGGTACATCGTGGTCCGGGCCTAGGCAAGGAATACAGTACGAATGAAAATCTTTATGAGGTATTTGCTTTCCACAAGTAATGCAATTATTAACTTTTACTGCCATCAGTAAGGAGCAAGAAAAGTTTCCCCAACAGGGTATTTAGCTTTAAGTTGAAGAGTTCGGTTCTGAAACTCGAAAACGAAAATTTCAGGAGTCGGCCGACCGGCACTTGCGAACTGCTTCTGCTTCGGGCACAGCACGGCAAGAAAGACTGATGTAATGGCGTCGGCTGCATGTTTTATACCCCTGACGACCTGATGCCA
This sequence comes from Protopterus annectens, assembly GCF_019279795.1. Classification (NCBI taxonomy): domain Eukaryota; kingdom Metazoa; phylum Chordata; order Ceratodontiformes; family Protopteridae; genus Protopterus; species Protopterus annectens. The sequence goes on along the minus strand of NC_056729.1, from coordinate 1,103,446,402 downwards.
TGGAAGAAGGGACAGCAACCGATGCAGGACCCAAGACTTTGTTAATCAGGCCGACTGAGGGCAACCTGCCAGCAGATTACCCAAATGTAATAACTAAAACAGTGAAACACGAAGAAAGTACAGTTTTGTACCTATCATAAATGTAGATGTTCGAGTGGATATGCTGCTGCAGTCATCACACTTGGGTTATCCTGCCGTCAGACAGTCCCGCAGTCGGCCTGAATTCCAAAGCCTTGGTCCGGTGTCTGTTGTCGTCGCTTCTTCCCTGACGTCAGTGCGGCAGGGGTATAAAAGAGGCAGCCAACGCCATTTTCTTCAGTTTTTCTTGCCCCAGATGTCAGGTGCCCCAAACTAAGAAGGCAAAATAAGAAGCTTGCAAAACATACCTTAGTGCAAAACAATGGTACTAGTTGAAAGCAAATACACCATATAGACATGCATTCCAAAGGTTGAAGTACATGGGGGTATAAGAAAAGCCTTGTTAGGAAGAGGGGATGGAGGGAGGGTAACCTGGACTGCAGCAGCATAACCACTCAAACATCTACATTTATGGTAGGTACAAAACTGTACTATGTTCATCGTGCTATGCTGCTGCAGTCATCACACTTGGGTAGAGTCCCAAAGCTATGGTTGGGTGGTAGGAGCTAAACTGGGTTAGGTGCAGCTAAGATGCCCTGCAGAACTGCAGTGGCAAACCCAGCTCTGGTTTTTGAGTACAGAGGAAGGTGGTAATGCTTGGTGAAGGTGTACACTGAACTCCAGGTAGCTGCCTCCAGAATGTTTTTTGTTGGGACTCCTCGGAGGAAGGCTGCTGAGGTTGCTGTAGCCCTGGCAGAGTGAGATCTAATACTAGCAGGCAATGCTTTCCCATGGTGTGAGTAGCAAAAGCGGATGCAATGTGCTATCCATTTGGAGATGGTCTGTTTTGAAATAGCCTTTCCTTCTGAGCCTGGTGCATAGGATACAAGGAGTTGGTCAGATTTTCTGAAGGCCTTTGTCCTGTCCAAATAGTAACGTAGCTGTCTGTGAATGTCCAAAGAGTGAAGGAGTCTTTCTTCTTTATTCTGTGGGTTTGGATAAAAGGTGGGCAAGTGTATGGTCTGATTGAGAGCCACAATGGATACAACCTTTGGCATGAAAGAAGGGTTGGTGCGTAAAGATACTCTGTCCTGATGGAAAATGATGAAAGGTTCCACTGCCATAAGTGCCTGCAGTTCTGAGACTCTGCGTGCTGAAGTGACAGCCAGCAGCAGGGCTGTCTTCCATGACAAGTATTGAAGCTCTGCTGAAAAGGCTGGTTCGAAAGGAGGAAGTGTTAACTTTTCCAGAACAAAATTTATCCCAAGTTGGAGTAGGTGGTTTTCTGGGGGGTCTTATATTTTTTGCCCCTCTGAGAAACTGCCTTAGCAAAGGATGAGAGAAAATGGGAGGAACCGTATCATATTGAGCTGAAATGGCTGAAGCATGGATCTTTATGGATGAGAAGGAAAGGCCTTTGTGTAGCAGCTCAGTTAGGTATTGGAGTATGTGCGGAATATTTGGGATGCCAGGATTTAGGCTTCTGGCCTGGCTCCATACACAAAATCTTTTCCATTTGTCTGAGTAGGTTTTTCTGGTGCTGGGCCTCCTGGCCTCCAAAATGACATTCTGGACATCCTTTGAGAGAAGTGTTGTTTGATAATTTAAGGTATTTTCCATGCAGCTAGATTTAAGGTCCTTAGCTGACTGAAGGATCTGAGAGTTTTGTTGGGTTAACAGCAGAGGGAATTGAGGTAAGATCCATGGAGGGTTCAGGCTTTTATATAAAAACTTGTGAGAGTCAGGGACTCGATAGTATCTGTCTGGTTTAGGTGGTGCAGGAGGTAAGGAGACTGGATTTAGACTGGATTCAGTGTAGACATCATCCAGAATGTCCAAAACAGGAGGAATGGCTAGGGGTCTATGCTGAGGCAAAAGAAGAAACTCACGGAGTCTTTTCTTGGAGTCAGAGTAATCCTGTCCTTCCCAATGGAAATGCTCTCTCATGGTGTGCAGGGTTTCCCCAAAAGAGAAGTCTTCAGGGGGGGAAACAGAGGGAATAGACTCCTCAGCATCTGAGTCTTCATAGAGAGGGAAGGGGTAATCCTGTTCCTCAGAGTCTGCTGAGGAAATGGATTCCTGGTCAGAAGGAGGTAAATCTTCCTCCAGTCTAGGTCTTTTGTCAGGAGGGGGCTGGGAACCTCTGATAAGGGTAATCAGGTCCTCCGCCATTTTGAGCATCTGTTTTTTAGGCATAGGGGCCTGTATGGGAGTCTGTCTGACATCGGTCTGAGGCAAGAAAAGTTTCCCCAACGGGGTACTTAGCTTTATAGAAGACTTCGGCTGAAATTCTGTTAGAAAATCTCAGGAGCTGGCCGACCGGCACTTGCGAACTGCTTCTGGCACCGCGCGGCAAGAAAGATTGAAGAAAATGGCTTTGGCTGCCTCTTTTATACCCCTGCCGCACTGACGTCAGGGAAGAAGCGATGACAACCGACGCCGGACCAAGGCTTTGGAATTCAGGCCGACTGTGGGACCGCCTGATGGCAGGATAACCAAAGTGTGATGACTGCAGCAGCATAGCACGATGAACATCATCTAGCAGCTCATTGCTGAGAAAACAGACTTTTTTTAGGCATTCAGCTTTGACCTGCTTCTGTTCCTCCTCAAGTTACTCCTCCCATATTCCCACCCTCAGCCAGCAAGAGTTTCACATTTCCTGCCCTGCTAGGTTCAAGCTAATCTGAATGACAATACACATCAGAGTTGCTTTCAGTCAGCCTGGTGTGCCTCTAAAACTGTTCCCTCACCTCTCTCCTTCCTGCTTTCATCTGAATAGCACTTTCACAGTAAGATAAGGTACAAATATGCAGTTAGTAATCTTTAATATAAAGGTGTCTTAAGTATTCCCCTAAACATGCCTGTGACATATACTGATAACAGTTAATCTCAGTCACTGACAGCTTTAACTATGACTGCCAAAGCATACCCTGATAATTATGAATATTCTTATTTGTCTTACAGAGATTTCCAGTATTCGGTATTTTTATCCCATAGGCATATCACTGATGTGTCCTACTTGCAGCTGCTACTGCTTTTGTGTGCACATATGCATTTCGGGTATAACATTTTTCAAGCAATTTAATTATTTTTTACTTCATGTTATGCACGGTCTACTCTCACTGTTCCAAACATTGTGCATACTGTTTCTTGCTCTCTCAAAATTGTTTCCTTTTCCAGGCTGCCATAGCATGCTGTTCTATTCATCAATATACATAATGTAACATTTCCCCAAGAAGCTAGATAAATCGGACTAGCTCTAACAGTATGTTTTGCACAACAGTCATTTTTGTGTAATTATGACTGTTGCAATTCAATCATTTGAATTTAGTTCTTACAGCAGGGATCAAGCATGAGAGGCCCCCTTTTCCCCCAGGAACATCAACAAAGCAAATGAGCTGCGAAGAACAGTTTGTAGGATTATACACAAACTTACAATTTAGTAACTCTGA